>NC_139707.1:36552963-36562963 GCF_964188405.1 Protomyctophum parallelum
TATTATTTGTAAAGTTTGTAAAGTGGTTAAGTGTGTCTGTGGGCTTTATTAATATTTTACCAATGATGGCATGGTCTTAGTATTTCCATTATTCATTTTGAGTTGCATCATGTTATGCTTTAGCTGTTGAAAAATAGCAGATCTACAAGCTCATAGCGCGTTGCCGCGCTACGAGCTTGTAGATCTGCTATTTTAGAAAAATCCAGAAAATGGCGCACAAATCTTTGAATATATATTCTTTCAGAGCGAACGTTTTTAACTCAAATCTTTGCTTCTGAGGGGTCTCTGGAACAACATATTTTCAGATGGGGGTCGATGGCCAATTACATATAATCTTGGGGGTCCTTGACATGAAAATATTTGAGAACAACTGACATAGGTTTTTCAGAAAACTGTCAGGATTTAGAATTTCATTAAAGTGATGTCTCTTCTGCATAGGAAATTAACATACACGTGTGTTTTAGATGTGATACTGTACATCCCCCCCCCCTCCCCCCCACGGCAGTGTTTCCGCCACAATGTTGCTGCTACGCAAAGGTCATCGCGAATGCGAAGGTCTACTACTACTTATCTGTTTGATTGATTGACCGATTGAAGCATTTATTAACAGTTTGCAGAATATAGTTACATTTCAAGCACAACTCAATACAACTGAACTGTAGCATACTTTATAGTTAGGCTACGAGAGACATCTCGGTGACTGCAAGGTCAGCCTTGCTGCAGTAGGCACGTTATTATGTCTGATATCTTGTTGTCACGTCATTATGATCCAGCACTATATATGTTCCTGTTTGTGTAATAACTCATACTTTTTTTACGGGGGCCAGTTCCGAATTGCAGCCGTCCGTAGGTGCCCTTTGAGAGCGGTTTTGAAGGAGTCAAGGGATTCACATGTCTTAATGACTGTTGGTAGGGCGTTCTTAAACGGCTTGTGACTTGCTTGTGCTTGTGACTAAACAGCAACACATGCTTAGTATTAGAGGTGATATTAGCAAGGAACTATGGAAATATTAAGCATGTGTTGTATGGAGAATATGTTGCTACCTTCAGGAAGGAGATATGGTGTACCAGCATACAATAATGTCAGACTAAAGAGGTCCTTTGTCCACCAGTCGACTTTGAGGCTTATGTTGTAGTAGCCATGGGGTAATCTAGGCGGTGGATATTGCTCTTGTTTTCATGTCTTTATGTATTCTCACTTTGTAGCTGGCTGTAGTCTACACATGAGCCTCACATCATATCCACTGATATCCTTATGTATATCCATTTACTAGTTTTAGATTGCACGATACGTATGCCTACAGGCCTACAGTATTTATTACATGATACCTATCATATCTATTCACATCCTATAAATGGTTCATACTTTATTCTAACCCAGAAGTCCATTCTTCTCTTTTAAATGTTATATCTTTCTGATTTTAATCATTGTCACCGTACTCCTATTTCACTTTCTCTTACTAGTGTACCCATGGCTGTATGTGTGTGTTTCATGCCTACTGCCATAACGTCTGGTGTGTGTGTGTGTGTGTGTGTGTGTGTGTGTGTGTGTGTGTGTGTGTGTGTGTGTGTGTGTGTGTGTGTGTGTGCGCGCTTGCATGCACACGTGCGTGTGTACATACACATTAGTAAATGTTGATGATCACTTACCGTGCTCCTGAAGTGCAGTTCCAGTTTCCCATGGTGATATTGGCAGGCGGCTCGTGGGGTGACTCAGTTTCAGTCGTATGCGTGTATGTCAGACAGTGCCAGGTACAGTAGCTCCAGTTGGCAGAGATGCAGGCAGTGCGCGTGTGGTGGTGGTGGTGGTGGTGTTGTTGCGCGACCAACAGAGGCAGAGTTTCAGAGCCACTGTCTGCCTGACACTGTGTACACTGCCCTCGGTCGACACCGTTTCTCTATGGGCTGTCTCTCTAGAAACATGCTGGTGTTAGACACAACTGACAGGAACCAGAGAGAGAGAGAGGGAGGGAGAGAGAGAGAGAGAGAGAGAGAGAAGGAGGGAGGGAGAGCCCTCTGTTTTGTGTGATTTTTGATTTCCTGTCCTTTCAGGAAACAGTTCATGCACGTACTGTACATACAAACACAAATGCATGCAAGCACACAGACCTGTTGGTAAAAAAAAAGCTCATATAAGCAGGCATTTGTTCTAGTCGGTCTATTGTCTGATTTGCATGTGGTTGTGTCGCTGCAGTGATGAGGAAGTAATTGCATGACTTTTTCCCCCCACACAACTACTGTAACTTCACTTTTCACCTTCAGTGTACATTTCACAGTATTTCACTTAACCTAAAGAATGAATATCACCCACTGTATTTACACGTTTCAGGCCCACCAGGCCTTATTGACGTGGGAGAGTCTCTTTCCGTACGTTGGTCTGCCTATAAGGGACCCTGCTCGAAGCCAGAGATGCAGTGGTTTTCAACCCTTTTCATCAAGGACCATTATTTATTCAGCATTTGATCCACCACGGACCACCATTTGATGACATTTAGCCTCTCAAACGCAAAACCTATATAATATTTTTTTGTCGCTGGTTACAATCCACACAATCCATTGACGTTGGTACCATAGTTGAGAGTACGCAGGCAAACATTGATCAAAATAACAATTCTTCTAAATTCTCTAATTGCGTAAATTAACATAAGAAATGCAGATGTTTAACCATAATTTGACTCTTGAGAGTGTAAAATGGAACACTCTCAAGAACAGTTAAAGATCTAATTAAGGGACCAATTGGTTACCAACCCTCCATTTAGCTGGTGACCACCTGTGGATCCCCCTCAAGGACCACTGGTGGTCCCCGGACCACTGGTTGAGAAGCACTGATCCACAATGCTGTAGGTTTGCACTGTAACCATGGGGAGCAAGCATGAACCAGCAAGAACCGAGCAACTGTTGAATATTATTTTGGTTTTAGTCATAGTCTCTTGAATAGTTTTAATTTAGTTTGAGTCAGTTTTAGTGTTGTACTAGTTTTAGTCGACTAAACATCGTAAGATTTTAGTCTTCTAAATCTGTGGTTGATTTAGTCGACTAAAAGGTATTTTGGCGGCGCCTTGATGCTTGTTTTTACACTTGCTGAAAATAGCCGATCTACGCGTTGTGAGCTTGTAGATCTGCTATTTTCAGCATGCAACCAATTGTAAAATGACTTATACTGGATCTCTTTAGTTGTCCACTCGTCCCTTCCTAACATTTTAGTCTAGTTTTTATTTGTTGACGAAATGGTCATTATATTTAGTCTTAGTTTTAGTCATCATAGTTTAGTTTTAATTTTGTTTCCAATAGATTTCATCAGTGGAACAGGGTAGTCGGCGAACATTTTTCATCTTAGTTTTAGTCGACGAAATCAACGTTGCACCTGACTGAATCAATCAGCCAGGACTCTCACAAATGTGTCTGTGGATACCTCTAGAGATGCTGTAACTGGGTACTCAGCTGGATGCAATACAAGCATTTAATTGCAAAAAGAAATGCACTCAAGGAACTATAGGTTCATATCTTTTTTTATTTTAAACACCAGAGGGTACTGTTATCACAGTTACTGAAGTTAAAGGACCACTTCACCCATTGTCAACCTATCTTCATATTATTGGTCCTAGTGGTTACTTATTTCAAGAATGTCAGACTTAATTCCGTTTGGGGAGCGACTGACGCAGGCGTTCTTCTCGCCTGGATCTGCTGACGTTGAATTGATTAATTGGACAAATGACTGGCCGTAGTTCTGTCAGGTATACATCTGTGATTAGAGGACACTGGCATGAGTGCCTCTCTTATTATAACCTGGGGCTTGGTACATGTACTGTATTGTATCCTTTTTCTTTTCTTTATTCTTTTTATGTGTGATGTGTGATGATGTGATGTAGGCCTGTGGTACATTATGTGGGAGGACAGGAAGTGGAAACCAGCAGCGTGGTAGCTGAGTGGGGTGCAGATGTACAATACAAGTATCACATGCAGTAAAGTACAGTATGAGCTGATGTGTGAAGTTGTCACACACCACACACGTGCTACGGTATAGCTACAGTATGTCCACCCTGATGGATACATGGTTGTCTGGCTATGTCATACTGGCCCTATGGATCCTGTCACCTCTGTTCATCCATGGAAAACATCATGGTAAGACCTCCAACAGTCTACTCTATAGCCCATTTTGGGCATCATGTTATACTTTAGCTATTGAAAAATAGCAGATCTGCAAGCTCATAGCGTGGCACCGAGTGCTATTTTTGAAAAATCGTGACAATGTGCCTCAAATCTTTGAATAGGCTATTACAGAGTGAACATTTTAACTCAAATCTTTGCTTCTGGGGAGGTCCCTGGAATAACATATTTTCAGATGGGGGGGAGGCATATTAAATAAAAAAAAATGGGTCCTTGACATGAAATATTGAGCACCACTGATACAGAAACATAAGGTTTTTCAGAAAACTGTCAGGATTTTGAAGTCAGTGAAAATGTCAAATCCATACTGTTATTTACCTCAGAGAGTGTTGAAACTTTCACGCGGTTCTATTTGCACAAGCTCTGAGTTAAAGCAACACAGATGATTTAATTGTTTTATGTTTGTAATATGTTTTTTCGTTTTTACGTGACTAAACATTGTAAAGTTTTTGAAGATGTTTTACCAGTGTTACTTAATTAAGGAAATACCGTCGTTAAGATTTCAAGACAGCATTCACTTTGTCATTAGACTATAATTGAGAGGCTTTGAATGATTCACAGGCTCAGCCTCGATCCCTTCCTGTGAAGTTGATGTGCTAAATGTCAGGAGAGGCATGGTGTTGAAAGCTGTCCCACGACATCGCCTGACTGTCAACTGCACAGTGAAAGCCTGTGGGAAGTCGTTAAATATCACCTGGTGTAAATTCCTAGTGGACATACCTTTATGCAAACGGATTAATAACACTGACAACATAAAGATGAGAAAAGTCCACGGCGGGTCAACGCTGACTTCCCTTTTGGAATTCAAACGGATTTCCACGCGTGATGATGGCCTGTACAGATGTGAATCAAAAGGCTCCAAAGATAGTGCTACAGCCATCAGCCATGCAGTCAATATTTCCGTGTCAGGTGGGTACAGCACGAAGGTTTTGCATTGTGTGATTTTTCTTCAATTACAAAAAAGTTTAAATAATAATAAAAAAATATATATTATATATATATATATATATATATTATGAAAAATATGTATACCTCTGCATAACGTGTCCTATATCATTATATGTAGACACATACCAGCTTGAAATTTCCAACACCAAAACAAGTAAGCATTTTCCATTTCGTCTGTACTGTATATAGGTTGTCATGGGATTTTAAAGATAAATGCCATAACAATGCATGCTGTGTATGGCTATAGTAAGCAACATTTACATTTGAATTTATTTATTCACAGGCGATTCTCCAAACAATGAGGAACCTGCGACTATGTCCTGGTTTATACCCTACATGTCTATCTGTATTGGCATAGTGCTTCTGGTCTTCATAGTGACAATGCTCATCCTGTTGAGTTTTAAACATTGTAAAGGTAGGTTATTATTGTATTAATTCACAAGCTGGATCAGTAGGCCTATATCATAGAATGTCTAGATCTTTATCTTTTTAAGGTTTTATACTCTGTCACACATTGTGCAATGCTGCGTTCACACGGGTTAAAGATGCAAAGATCACAGCATACGCGTAAGTCATGTGTAATTGCAGCTATAGCTTTGTAGCTTTTGCAGCAGCTACAAACATCGCGGATGCATCTTTGCATCTTTATGTCGCTGGCTTCCATTGACAATTTAATGGTAGACTGTATCTTTGCATCTGCCCGTGTGAACGCAGCATAAATTTGCAACCATTATTTTTGGCGAGTGATAACGTCCTGAATCAGAGTATTCAACATTAATGTGCTCCTTTTTTTACCCTCCACAGCATTAACAAGTAACAACAAAGCCCTGGGACAGGTAAGGGATGGAGCACGTATTGGTATAGGTTGGTGTTAAGACGTTCTCAATGGACTTCCCAAAGCTAAAACACAGAGCTGGTTTTCCCTTGTGTGTGATCTCATATATAGGAGATATCCACGCTTACTCTGCCAGACCTGCCTAAGGACACTTCATGTCCTCCTGCTCCTGTTTTGCACGAGGCTTATCGCTCCAATCTGTATGACAACTACATTGACGCTCACACGGGGACATTGCAGTCTACTCTGAAGACAGGCGCAGGTCAGCCTGAAGACAACAACACAGTGAGAAGAAGTGGTCCAGGCTCTGCAGGCTGCGTCGTGTATGCTGCCATCCTCCACCATCTTCCCTCTGGGACCTCCAGCAGAGCCCAGCAGCAGCGTAGCACGACCGTACAGCCAGGGGAACATTCAGAACATTCAGTGTATGCCTCCATTAAAGTATCTTGAGCTTCAATAAATTCAGTTTTAATGGTCAACACAAATCCTTTTCATTTTCAATTGTCTGAAAATATAACCTTTTGTAGCTTACATAGACTAGACCTGTACGTGCCCGGGCCGTCGGTTACCGGCCTACTTGAGAACGATGCAACTTGGAAACCTAATAATACCCGTTGTCAACTTGTCATCATAGCACCAGTTTTAACTGTCTGTCTGTGTCCCACATGGAGATATGAGCATTTGTGCCTGTCGTAGACATGTGCAGAGCAAGTTCATGGAGCCCCAGTGCAGTTGCTGCCGGCCATCACGCTCTCATTCACATGATTCACTCAGCCAATATTAGGCCTACATACCAACCTGCTAGAACACGAGAACTTCCTGTATGTGTGAACACGTACACACACACACACAAGCACGCACGCGTGCACACACACACACACACACACACACACACACACACACGTGTCGATATTCTGTGTCATGGAAATGGTGAAAATGTTAACGGCTCTAGTTATGTGAGGGTGTTTGTGGTGAACTAGAGATTGCTGTCTTGATGAAACCCTGCGTGGCACTTTTCTTTCTTTTTTTACGTCCTCTTTTTAGCTGGTGGTTTTTCTTTTGGTTCAGATGGAACTAACCTACAGTATGAGCTGCTCTGGGGGGGAACCCCTTTTGGTGTTTTAAGCATTATGTTATTCTTTAGCTATTGAAAAATAGCAGATCTGCAAGCTCATAGCGCGGCACCAAGTGCCGCGCTACAAGCTTGTAGGTCTGCTATTTTTGAAAAATCACGGAAATGTGGTGCAAATCTCTGAATGTATATTATTTCACAGCCCTGGAAAAACATATTTTCAGATGGGGGTCCGCGGCAAAATACATTATTTTCGGGGTCCTTGACATGAAAATGTTTGACTGACATAGAAACATGGGTTTTTCAGAAAACTTTGTGACGGCTTCCAGGTTCGTATTGAAACTTTTCAGAAAGAGAAAGCCTGCAGTTTCTATTAGCCTATTAGTTTCTGAACTGCATGCCCACAGCCCTCCTATGAGACACAGACTGAGTAGAAAAGGTGATGAAGTCCTTTAAGCCTACATGGGCTTAAGACTGATGATGTGAAATGTAGTTAACTAATTAAGGGTGTTTATTTGTCAAAAAGTAGGAATAAAAAAAATATCCCAAAAGGTAGCACATCCAGAAATGTAAATAAAATGGCGGACAAATTGCTCACATTTCCATTTCTTTATCGGCACACACCAAAAAGGAACGCATGCGCGTTTCGGCTATGTTTAGCCTTTATCAGAGCATTCAAGTCATTTTATACAAAGGGTCAGAGTTCACCTACAGCTGAAATCTCAAGTCAATCAACAAGGTGCAATCACTTGTATGTAAAAATCACACCTGTGTGAAGTAAGTGGTGCAACTCCGTGTGGGGGTCCCCGGAACTTCCAGACCCACAGGAACGCGCCCAGGGTTCCGGCCCGGTTTCCGGCGAGCCGCCCCGCGTCCGAAACGGTCGAGAAATGACAGAGTTCCCGTGTGCAATTTCCGTGCTCATAGACACAGGTAGCCATGCCACCCAGGCACACACAAAGCTACTTAAGGAAGTGGTTGCGCCACTTAAAAACATACACTGATTGAACAGTTCAGGGCATTATTTGTATTTGTGCACTGGACTGGATTGGATTATTGATATGTGATGGGCGGATCGAGGCACCGTATTGGCAGTGCGGCACTCCATTGGTGGGAGTTGCTATGTGGATGGCCTCCCTCGGCTATAAATAATGGCACTCACCTGTTTAGCTGATGTCTGCTTTGAACTTGGAGGTATAGGGTGAGCGGGGGGAGAGACATACTTTGTTGACTGCAATTCGCATTACATTGATTCACATTTTGTATTTATTGCCCACTGTTTAAGTTATACAGTATCTTGGCACATATCTCCCAGACTTAGCCTGCTGATGATCGATTCACTGGTGATTGCTATCAGCCGCTATAGATGGGGTTGATATGGGAAGTAATGTATTTTGGCCGTGTAATGTGGCTTTGAAGTTGAATCTGATGTTAACATTAGTTATTTTGAGTATTTTAATTCTATAAGAGTGTTCTATTTTATTAAGTCAGCTTGATGTTCCCGATAGTGAACAGCTTGTTGAAATTCTGATTTGTGTAGTGTGTGTACTCACCCCAAAGGACCACAGTGGAAAGAAGCCCTTTTAGCGCCTTTATTTGCAAACCGCTAATAAATCAAAACCTGGCTCCCTGTCCAGTGTAGAAATGTAAAATTTCTCAAAGCATCTGGTGAAACATAAAGGCATGGTTTGGGTCTTTGATCAAAGTAAATGTATGGAAGTAAAACAAGTAGCCAAAATGGTATAGAGGAAATCGCATTCATGTTTAAAATATGGGTAAAGATGTTAATTTAACTCAAACATTATTCATTATGACTATAGTGGCCAGATCTAGCATGTATGAATTGTTTTACAGACATTGATTTAACAATGGTTAAGAATGAACTTATTTTTAATTTGTTCTTCGTGACCCTGATTGTCTGAATATCTGTATGAGCGACTACCGTAAGCAAATTCCAGATTTATATTAGGCTACTACTTGGTTCATTGTGTGCCATGTTCCACACTGAAAATATAGCCAATCAAACCGTGTAATTCACTGGTGACGCATGGAGCCAAACGTAAGTATAAACCACCCTTAAGAAGTAACACAACACCCCATTCAACCCTCGCATTGCTGTGGTTTTTCAATGATTGTAAAAGGGCATCCACTCGAAGGGGCCTCCCTCCCTGTCTTCCATAAGATCATATCATCCAGTAGGTCACCTTTTTGTGGCAAAATCAGCTCAACACAGTATGACAATTAAGGGACAAAAGCACATATTGTGATCAAGTTTTTTTATTTTATTTTTTGTTAAAAGAAAGAAAAAGGGGGTTTCCCCCACCCCACCCTCCCACAAAACAAAAGCACATATTGATTGTTGGCACAGCATCCGGTGAAATACAAAATGTGCGAGTTTTGAGCTTTAAATTCCGATACATTCCGATGCATCTACAGATGCAAACAAAGAATTAATTCCTTTCATTCAGTACTAGTGACATTCAGTAATGTCACTGCTAATAATGCAGCCAACATGGTCTTGAATAATGTGGTTTTGATCATAATTATGGTCTTTTCATACTAATATATGCGCTGCCTGGAATGCAAAAATACAAGGTTATTATTCACAGTATTGGCTATGAAGGCACAAGTAGTCTATTTCATTTTCTTATGCTTTTTCCTAAATTAATGTCATATATTTTATACTTTGTCCGACAGTATCATGCGATACTTTTGGAAAAAAAAGCAGCTCTTCAGGCTCACAACACATCGCAACACCGTCTGTTGTCTGTCTGTGTCACCTATTGAAAAGGACAGGCCAAAATAGGGACACCGGGTTGAAAGTTATTCAGATTTGGACGTCTGACATTGAATCCATTGGAACATCAATGTAAATTGGTATTGTAAGTTTGTAACACAGATGGTCCAAATTGAAGAGGTGCTTATTGCTTAATATAACAGTGATTGGATACCTTGTAAATAAACAATCCACAATTCTT
>NC_139707.1:36567963-36765463 GCF_964188405.1 Protomyctophum parallelum
ACAAGGTAAACGGAGGTTTCCTGCTGTTCATCAAACATGACGCACATGGCACACGCCCATGATGACCTCAGTCACCATGTTGTGGCACAGTATTAAGCAATATGAACAAGATGTTCTGTTGTGTTTTCCAAACTTGCATGCATTGCACTCAGAGCCCTCTAGAGTATACGATATAGAGGGGGCAGAAACCGAGCGCTCTAGCGCTGTTCATGCAGCCTGAACTGAGACAAGCTGGAGTCAGAAATACATTGTTTTCAACGAGGGTGGCGCAAATAAGAGCTATTTTAAGCATGTGTGCAACATGACAACTGTTTTAAAGTATTGTACAGTAACAACTAAAGTCTCTTTAATGTTTATGTTGTACTATTACTACAAGAAAATCTAAAATAATGGGATTTAAGATCATTAAAGCCGGGCTGTTGCCTGAGTCCAATGCATTTCTGCCTACTTCCGGTCCAGGACTTGTCCCAGTTAGTTATCCCCATTCTCAATAGAAGTCTATGTAGGAGACATTGGACCGGCCCAATGAAGTGAACGCAGTTTGCGTAACTCTGTCTATATCTAAGGCTCTGGGTTCACTGTATGAGCAAAATAATGGTTGTTTGAGAACAACTCAGAAGGGGATCAGTTGAGGTATGTGCCAGTGGGTCAGAACTCCTTTATACTTGGCTATCCTTTTAGCTAACAAGCTCCAGGCTTTGCTGCACAGCAACACTGTTCAGTTGTCTTGGCTATAGCCTGGCTTCAATTGGTCAGGCTGCTTTTACAAAAAACATCTCATGTGTTGATAATACGGGCGTTGGGACAGAGAAAATAAAGATATATGATGTTATTCCAAATGAGCAAGAGAGCCATATGAAGACAAAGAAACAGTTATGTTGACCAGTGTTGATATCGTCGGCTAAAACTAAGACGAAAAATGTTCGTCGACTACCTTTTTCCACTGATGAAAGCTAAATAGAAACTAGACTAAAATGTTAGGAAGGGACTAGTGGACAATAGGTCCAGTCCAGTATAAGTCATTTTACACTTGCTTGCTGAAAATAGAAGATGTACAAGCTCACAACGCATCGCAGCACGACGTGTTGTGAGCTTGTAGATCGGCTATTTTCAGCAAGTGTAAAATCAGTCATTACGACGGCACAAAAATCTAAATTTGCTGTCAAAAACAACAGTGACGTTGCGACTCACTCTTAGTGTTCATGGACACCGATATCGGTGTCTCCAGCCCCTTATGGTGGACCATGCATTTAATGGAGACATCCTTCAAGAGCCCTGATTGGACAGTGAGCGTACTGATGACCAGCGTGGTCCCGTCTTTCTGGGCGATCTGTGTCGTCGTGGGGGGTCCCATGGTTCGGTTGTCCCTCTCCACGTTCCACACGATCTCCGTGGGCGGGCGCGACACAGAGGTGCAGTTGGCCTCGATCACACCCGGGGACGTGGTCTTGTAGCTCACCTGTGGTTTGGGCAGCACTGGAAAAAAGAAAAAAGCTAAAATAGTAAATGGTGCATTTATGTATAGGGTCCTTTCAGTGGCGTGCACAGACATTTAGAGGGGCAGGTGCTCAAGTGAAAAAAGGGCACCTTGTGCAGCGCGTGGAACCTCAATGTCACCATGGTCCACATACTGTACAGTGTACACTACAAAAAAAGTGTTTTTTTTTCTCAAAAGGGCAGTGTCTATCTGTGCACGCCACTGGGTCCTTTCTCCAATTATACTTGACGATGTTCAAGAATCATTACATTCACACACATTTAGGGGTTCATTTAGGGGTTGGAACCTTAGAAAAGAGGAGCTGGGGATCAAATTGGGAACCATCCCATTCCAAGATGACCATGGCTCTAGGGAATTTTGTGACGCAGTAGGTATTATTAATTATACACTATACAGTATAACGTTTTCTCAACAGTAAAATGTCTATATGACTAGATGCAACTGGTTTGCAGGACCCTAAGACGCTAGAATTTTATCTGGACCCCCCCCCAACTGTTAGTTGCGGTAGTGGTAATTCATTAGATGGGGAAACAAATGACCCAAGATTCTGAGTTGCATTGTAGATTCGTAGTGTTATACTAGATATCGCTTATCTAGATTCTTATAGTATCTATCTATAACAAATACCCCTCATATTCAAAATGCCTGATTTATACTTGAAAATAGCTCCACATAGCTTTTTTTTTGGGCGGGTGCAACACCCCGAACACCGGCAGGCAAATGGCTATAAATCAGGCTATAGTCTAGAATAATTGTTGACACCTGAGGCAAATACTTTTGCACTATTGGATCAATATGAATTCTTGCATTCTTGAGATCCATATAAAGTAAAGTCATGGTTGTTTTTAATTCTCTTGGGGCGGAAGAAAAGGAATGTTATTCGTTGGAATTGAGAACATTTGTGTTGGCGTAGCATATTTAGCCACAGATATTTGGCCCTGATAGCAGCATGCGTCTTCTCAGATGATTATGCATAACTAGTTAGCGAACATTAGTCAATCTTATTTAGATCAGTTGCAGACGCCCATAGTGCTCTGTCTGCATCCAAAGCTCTGGTAAACAGGAAAACATTGTCACAACACATTTACCTTACCTGTTAATAATATACTCAAAAACATCCAATTCTACTGTTAACAGTGTTACTATTTGGGGAAGAATTTAATCAGACCAAAAAAGGGTGTATTGATAACATTGGATGACACAGGTTTTACATACAGCCTAGTGGAGGATTTTCTTCTACCACACTAGTATTTGCCATGCATCCTCAATCCTAAATGATATCATATTACTGTACTGTATATTAGTATTGAAAAGTGTGTGTGTGTGTGTGTGTGTGTGTGTGTGTGTGTGTGTGTGTGTGTGTGTGTGTGTGTGTGTGTGTGTGTGTGTGTGTGTGTGTGAAAGAGAAGAAGACAGAAGCAGGGGCAGCGTGCGTGCGTGGGGTAAGAGAAGCAAGCTATTTGGCAGTCATGGCCAGCAATGAAAGAAAAATAAACATTATTAAAGCGTTATCCACAATTCCTCTTCTCTTCTTTTCTAACTGTGGAAACGCCTACTGTATCGTTCCAACGTCAGACAAAAGCTCTGCTGTTTGTTCAGATAATTGAGAGAGGGGACGGAGAACATGAGAAAAGGGAGAGCGAGCGAGCGCACAAGAAACCAAGAGATGGAGGGTGTCAGAGGCCTGAGGACAGAAGGAATCACTGTCTGTGACAAACAGTGACACACAGTCCCTGACCCCGAGCATTTTCATTCGGCCTCTCACCCACACATCCCCTCCCTGCCTCCACCATTCCACCTCGTTCTCACTTCTCTTTCAAATGGCCCATTCTTCAGACAGAGAGACACTGGGCCTGTGCTTTATGTGAGAGCAAATCAGACACACCAATAACAACAACTAGTGCAACTATACCTCCTTCCTTTGCTGGTCTGCCGGGCGGGCATGCACACTCAACAAACAAACCCCTTCAACTGATGAAGAATGCACGGGGCACGTCTGGTCTTCAACCTCCCAAAATGTCCCCCAATTCTCCCCCCTTTTTTGTGTTTCCTTCAATGGCTTCTGCATGGTTGCTGCCCTGTATCCAATTCAAAACACCTGTGATGATGACCTACAAAGCAATCTCTAGGGCATAGCACCCTTAACTTCAGGACATGAACCACCCCTTCCTTGGCGTTCCCGTACACTTAGAAGCACACAGAACGTCAGTCCCTCCAGTTCCTTTCTTAAGACACCCTACTCTTCTCCCTCCTATACCCAAGCTGTGGAATGACCTTGATCCCTCTGTCAACATTTCAGACTCACTCCTTCACCACATTTGCATCGCATTTCACCTCTACAGACTCCACCTCACCCTCTACAGTAGCACTCTTTATTCCTCGTATTCCGTTCTTTTTTTATTGATAGATGCTATATGCAGATGTTCTTTATGTATGTTTGTTACTTATATGTTACTTAAACGTACAATTAATGCTATATGTTTCATCTTTACCTTGTACCCTGCATGATGATGTTACTTGGTAGCACTGAATCTTCTTTGCTTTCTACTCAAGTGACGATTACGATTACGATTACCCTGTTGTTTGTACAGGGTTGAACTTGTCATTCACTCTGATTTCACACTTGCAAATTACCCTGGATAGGATTGTCTGATAAATGCCTAAATGATGAATTGTAAACATAACCTTGCCACAAAAAGACTGCAAAAACACTACACCAGGCAAACGGGAAAAGACCCACATTCCTAACCTGTTTTCAATTCCTAATCCTAGACAGCCTACTTCATCCAGCTTTATCTCAGGACTGCCTGTCTGTATAGTCATTGCTTACCATGATGAATTCTCCACCTTCTGCTCTTGCACTACAGGTGTTCTGTACTGTATATAACCCCTACTTATCAACTCTTTAGACTGTCACATCATTCTCACTCTGACTTTATACACAGTGTACGCTCAGCTCATAATGAAGTTAGTTCCTTTGTGTTTTACTGTACATCTTTACTCTACTATCAGACCAGTGTGTTCAGCTTTTTTTCATCAATGAACATTGTTGCGTAGCTCTTTCTCTGTTACTGTATACTTCTTATTTAATTTCTCTGCGGGATGCCACAAATTATGTAATTACAATTTCTGGCCATAATAATACATCGTGGAAACGTGTATATATTACCAAAAACAGCGAGGCAGACAGTGGAGCTCTTGGGTCCGCCAGGTTGCGTGTTGTAGAGGCAGGTGTAGCAGCCTTCGTCCCGGATGGCCACGGGCTGGATGGTGAGCTGCGTGTGGGACAGGGAGGCACTGAGCCAGGCCCTGCCCTGGTAGGGAGGCTCGATCATGGGGTCGCTCTTCTTGGCGTAGGACGCCACCTCACCGGCTTCTCCGTGGTCGGGAGTGTGCCTCCACAACACCTGCTCCACCTTTTCGGGTAGCCCGTAGGTGCAGGACAGGGAGACCTTCTTGCCACTTAGCGCTGTCTTGTTGCTGTCAATGGTGATACGTGCTGGAAAGACCGGAGAGACCAAAGATTGTGGGATTGGGATTGGACCGATATAACCCAAAAAACCGATGCATTTCACTGGTGTCCACAACATCTGCTTCTGGTTAGTAGAATAAGGCTACCTCCCCCACTCTGTTACACCTAAATGAATGTTACTGGGCCATGTTCCCATCGTCATCAACCATTCTCATGAAGAGCACATCCCCACAGATGACTGATTTACTGTTTGTCAGAACTATAGTACTTTTGCCAAGTGTCCAATGCAATGGATGGTTCTGATTAGCTGTGCTGTGTGTATTCCAAAAGGGTTGGGGAGCAATTTAAATTAAATACACAAAACAGCAGACTTTTCTTTTTTTTAATGAATGTCATATGAGTGCTGCTCATACTGAGTTGAGTAGAAGAATGTAGCAATTCACTAACTTACTGTAGCTAGTCATATGTATGCCTCTGGGTTTTTAATGAGGACATGTAGAAAAAGGATACTACAAATAATAACAATAGTTATGTGTATATGTATCAAATTATAAAGAAACAATTCACACTGTCAAGTTATGACAAGCTTGAGTTTATGCTCCTCTCTATGGATTCTCTAACAGTGGGATCATGAGACAATTCCAGGTGCGCTTTGGGATTTTGTGACAGTCAATCACACATCATTATCATTAGGCCTATTAATAACTTCTAATTCGTATTTACTATATCAGTACTTATTTCCCAATACAGAGACTCCATCCGACAATACAACATCATCATTATTTCCCCTCCCCCCAACAAAATTGAAATGTGTGACAATAGCGCATCTAAAAGCTCACAATGAGCTCACAAATTAATATATGATAACCCTTCCACAGTATAGTAGCTTTTTCAGATTTGTTTTTGCACATTTTCCTATAATATATATATATAATTTCTAATACAGTAAATCATTGTCTTGTGTGAGTAATCAACTGGGGAAGTTGATTAATATAGGTATGGTTTTGCACACTCAATTCATATTTAACGTTCCAATTTTGGAGCTCTGGCTCATGGACTAAGAACCGAACCGGTTCCCATCCGGTGGAAAAAGGGCCAATGTGTCGCAAATCGTTGTGAGCCCCCCCCCCCCCCCCCCCCCCCCTACTATGAATACTGGTGTGCCTTGACATTTTGACTTGCCCACAAAGTTTGAAAACAGCTCCACTGATTAGATTAGACAGTATACGATGTACATATACAGTACGGGGGTACACATTTACAGTACACAGACTATACTCACAGTTAACAGTGAGGCATGTTTGTGCTTGCTGTGAACCCGAGGGAAGCAGGTCAAAGATGCAGGTGTAGCACCCCTCGTCGCGGAAGCCCACCCTGCGGATGGTGATGGCGGAGCTGTCCCTCGGAGACTGGGCCAGCTCCACGTGGTGCTGGCCACTGACGCTGTCCTTCTGGCCGGGGTCGTAGGTCAGCAGGCTCTTGTTCTGGACGTCGAGCCAGCGTACCTGCCTCAGGGCCTCCACCTTGTCCTTGGACAGAGTGCAGCTCAGGGTGAAGGGCAGCTCCACGGGAGCTTCCAGGTGCTCTGGAGCTGTCACCTTACCTGTGAGACACGGCACAAACCACGTCGTGTGTTGTCATCACCAGTGGTGGAAAAAGTACTCAATTGGTTTATTTAAGTAAAAGTACCAATGCTGCAATTTAGAACTACTTCGTTACAAGTAAAAGTATACGGAATTGAAAATGCACTTGAGTAAAAGTACAAAGGTATTTTCAAATGGCCGAAATGTATAGGGTTGAGTAGCTAATGTATGTTAAAATCGCCAAAGTAACTATAGTAACAAAAGTTTTCAAATAATTGTAGTGAAGTAAAAGTTTTTTTTTTGGATGTAGTGGAGCAGAAGTAAAAGTACTGGAAATTGGAAATACTCAAGTAAAGTACAAATACATCAAAATTGTACTTAAGTACAGTACCTAAGTAAAAGTACTGGTCATCACATATAGTAGGCTACTACTATATATATGCCAGTGTTTCTCATTCTCAATGTGAGGTCCGGGGACCCCCAGGGGTCCCTGAAGGACTTCCAGGTGGTTCCCCCAGCTAAATGTATTAATATCGTCACACTCACAACCACTTTGCCCTATTTTATATGTTTTTACGTTGGTATAATTGCTTTTTCTTAAATTAGGCATTTTCAACTTGTGCCAGCTATATGGTTAGGACCGAAATACTAATTAACTTGGGGTCCTTGACATGAACAACTGGTGTATCTATGCTATATGTGTGCCAATGTATGCCAACTAATCCAGTGCTGCTCAAGTGACATCATTTTTCTGAATAATTATCTTCATTACATACCCTCCAATCTTGCCACCATTAGTATGGACAAACACAGCTGCAGACCTCGCTGGAAGCACGCCACAGACATCATTACCTGCAGATATGGCAGTGAGAGGTCAGTACAATACACTCACATCGGACAGAACCTTTCTCCATACACTGCTGTCCGCGTGTGGAACAGCCTATAACAGAGCATGATGTATTTGATTCCATCACAGACAATGGCCTTCAAGCCTTTAAACGCCTCTCCTAACCAGCTCACATTGACTGTTTGCTATTGTTCACAATTGCATCTAATTAAAATAATAATAATAAAAATCATGGGCACTTTTCAAGTGCACGTGACATCTCTGATATGAAGTGGATATATTTTTTAATTACCCCAAACATTATCTTGGATTAAATGCCAGACAATCAAGAACGTGTTGTGTTTCTATACTGAATAAACTTCTAATTTTACAATATATTATCTTTCTTGTGTTTGTATTTGATGGTTTGCACTAGAGGAAGCTATTAAATATCGGTGGTAGTACCAACTTTGGATATCGAACACTTCTGTGGAAACAAAACAATACTAAAACAACAAACAATTATTATTATTATTATTATTAAGAACAGATGGCGTTGTTGTCGGTTTTATTTTATTTTAATTGTCATATTGCATCTAGAATTCTGGAGATCAAAATAAACAATGCCTGGTGAAAATGGTATTCTTCTAACATATTCAAAACGTATAGCCTACTGTCTAAATGCCATAACATAATCAGCCCATCGTTTCCAGTGAACACTGAACAATGTGAACAATTACAATGGGTCTTTTGAATAAATGTCAAGTCAAAAGCATGCTCATTCAAGTAAAAGCTTATAGCTAGTTAGTACTACTGAGAGGGGGGGGGGTCATAATTGGCATAATCCCCCAAAAGTAAATCAAAAACATCAGCAAACAAGGATTTTTTTTTCTCCAGTTAATTGTGTGAAATTACGGGCTTACCTATTTACGTCCTTGCTTAAATTCATGTAATGAAAAAAAAATAAGCAGCAGCAGATGTGCCCAGAAAAGGTATAAATATATTTTAGGATGTTCTATTCCAGTAAAATCCGGCCCATCCTCAGGATGCCAGTCGCAAACATCCTCAAGTCCAAGTCCAACTGTCCAAGTCAGAGAGAAGCAGTCTGTTTCCACCAGGCAGCTCCGTCCGTCCGTGCGGTACCGGTACCACTTCTATGACTGACTGACTGGCGCACATCACAGCTCAGACATGAGAAATTGCCTCAACAGCGTCCCCTGCCGTTATAATCGCACGCTGCACATTTGTGATCCGAGGAAATGTAATTAGGTCTTGACAAATCAGACCATAATATAGGTCCCAAATCCAATTGTCTTTTAAAAGAGCCAACTAAAAGTGTAGAGCGTCTGCGAACACTACGGCAAAGGTCCTGCAAACTGCGCAAAGGGCATGCCATTCTTTATTATTTAGTCTATGTCAGCTATCTGTCAAACTATAAAATAAGGAACGAGAACAACAACATCAACATAAAATGGAATTGGAATTATAGGAGGATGTAAAAACTTTTTGTGCTTGTTCGTTCATTGGTCCTCTCTGTACCATTGCCGCCCTCTGTGGGCCATTATTGTAATTACAAGTTTGATTTGCTATTTTGTCCTTTGTCTTACGTGTAATGTCTGCGACGGAACTGGACTTCACCCGGCTCATTTTGATGACGTTGAGAGTGAAATGCAAACGCTGGTGACAGCCGTTGTGACAGCAGATCAACGAATGCACATAAAATGCACTTCTTCAGTTATATAAACTAAACTAACTATCTTATAATGCCGGTGGTGGTTTAGGCTGAAGCTTAATGAATATATCACAAGTCAGCATGAGCAGACATAACCATTGGATTGGAGTTTAGCATTTACATTTAGATATATCGACAGATTACAGGGAGGCTACCATGTCGTTTCTTGTGGATTCAGTGATCATGTTCACCTCGCAGGTAAGAAGTGCATGTCTATAAAGTTAACGTTTGCAAATTGCAATAAACATGCAGCAGGGAGATGTTATAAATGCAGTCTTGTGTGCAACCCAGACTCGATCGGCACAAACAAAGGGACTAAATTAATTTCGCTCCTATGCCACCAAAAATGTGGAACGCCCTACCAACAGTCATTAAGACATGTGAATCCCTTGACTCCTTCAAAACTGCTCTCAAAGGGCAATTCGAAACTGCAGCCCCCGTTAAACCTGAATCCCCCACCCACCCCTCTTTCCCCCTCACTGTATATGTATTTTTTCTTCCCCTTTTTACCTCCTATGATGATTTCCTGTTTTTGGCTATATAGAAGAGTATATTTGTACGTCTCTAATTGTTATGATGAATTGAACATGGTGGGCCCTATTGTAAACAAGTGTAATACTTTATGGTGTCACTGTCGTCCACAGTTAACACTTTTTTATTGAGTTGTGCTTGAAATGTACTGTAATTCTCCAATCTGTTTAATAAATTCATCAATCAATCGATCAATCAATTGTCTAACACAATTGTCTGTACATTTAAAACGAAAGCACAAGTCGATACAAAAACTGCTACAAGAATGAAACCAGAAAAAGCACTTAGTTTAATCAGGGTCCTCCATTTTCATGGTTATTGGCATTGCCTTTTAGCACATTCATACTTGGATGTGATATTTTCTCTCCTGATCCTCCTAACATTGCACAAAATAGCATGTTGTAATGGCAGTCTGTGTGGTCCATAAACCAGTGATTCCCAAAGTGCGGTCCAGGGACCCCCAGGGGTACCTGAGGGAGTTCCAGGGGGTCCCCAGCTAAATTATAGTTACAGTATAAACCAAATGGACCATTATGGGTCTGTAACTCAGAGTGTAATTTAAGTGAGTTAAATAACATTGATTTTACAATATAAATTGCCTAATGCATGTCAAACTCAGGTTCCTTGAAATTAAACGGGTTGAGAATCACAGCTAGAGCCGTAAAATAATTCTCTCATGGGGGTCCCTGGAATATCTTTTCAAATGGGGATCCGCAGGCTAATTTGTGTCAATTTGTGGGTCCTTGACATGAAAAAGTTTGGGAACCACTTCCATGCCCATATACCATATAATACACAAAATATGACATTCTTACTAACTTTCCCTACTCCCCATTCTGTTCAACTATACTCACTCAGGTGCTGTTCTTTGGATTTGGATGGTTGTTCTTTATGAGACAGCTGTTCAAAGACTACGAGGTAGGCTTTGCTGTCATTAATCCACTCGTGCTATTTATTTCCACCTGATTTTTCTCCACAAAAAACATTTTTTGTTACGCCACCATTGTACAATGACGTGCGTCGTGCAATTATGTACAGGGTTAAGTGGTTAATCAGACAAATCGATTTAGTTGATCAATCAGTCCGTTGCTCTCCCCAGGTTGGCAGACGGCGTGTAGAGCCCAGGAATACATTAGATAATTAATTAATTATTGACACTGGCTGAAAAAATGGTTTGGGATAACAATTTAGGGGGGAAAAAGTAATAATTAAGTTGGTTGTTATTATTATTATTATTATTGGTTCTAAATATCAGTTTTTATATACTTTTGGTTAATTGCCCAGCATTAGTCCATAGTGGCAGTGGTTATAATAATGAATAATCTGTCCTAACTTGCTGGTGATAAAGTATGTCCATGTTTGTCGACAGGTGCGTCAGTATATTGTTCAGGTGGTTTTCTCTGTCACCTTTGCATTCTCGTGCACCATGTTTGAACTCATCATCTTTGAGATTCTGGGTGCCTTAAGCAGTAGGTACGTACAGTGCTCTCATCTGTTGGGGGAAAAAATCATTATTTCTTATTGTTTACGTGATACAAAATATCATTGTAGCCCTTCTTATTCTTAATACTTGGTTCATATCTCTTCGTCTGCACAGCTCCAGGTACTTCCATTGGAAGTTCAACCTGTACGTGATACTGCTAGTGCTCATCTTTGTGGTGCCTTTCTACATTGGCTACTTTGTGGTCAGCAACATACGTCTGTGTGAGTCTCATCTCATTTATTGTCTTGTAAAGAAACAAACTAGGGATGTTAATAGTTAATCGTTGATCTATTAATCGCCGTTAAGAAATGAGTCAATTAAAGTTAACAGTTAATAACTAATCAAATTAATCGAAACATCTGCTTTTGCATGTGATGTGACAGACGACAAGACAGTGCACTTAATATAATTCAGTTTCTCATACAAAGATGCCATTTGCCTGGCCCTGTATCGCAAATGGTCAAATAACTATTTTTTGATTAAGGAATATAATATCCCTTTGTATTCTTTCTGTGTAGAACTGTAGATTTGTATGTTAGACATTGAGGGAAATAAAGATTCTCAGATAAAAAAAAAAGATTTGCAGATAAAAACAAACAAAAATACAGCGCTTATCAACTAACCGGTTCCTCGATTGATAAGCTTATAAAAACTATCAATTAATCAATACATTTTTGTGTTTTGTTTCTGTGCAGTGCAGAGACAAAAGTTGCTTTTTGCCTGTGTGGTGTGGTTTACCTTCATGTACTTCTTCTGGAAGTTGGGAGACCCATTTCCTATCCTCAGTCCAAAACATGGTAAGCCTACCCCCTGGTAGTGGACACATTCAGCCATTCCCATTCGCCACTATAGTTAATTCAAGAGTGCCATAAATTGTAACAAATTAGGTATTTATTGTCACCCTTCGATACTTTCTCTGTTTCCCAGGCATCCTGTCCATTGAGCAGCTCATCAGTCGTGTTGGAGTCATAGGGGTCACACTCATGGCTCTGCTGTCTGGCTTTGGTGCCGTCAACTGTCCTTACACGTACATGTCCTACTTCCTCAGGTGAGCTGCAAATACTGGCCATTTGACTCACACGGTAAAAAACTGTACTCGGCTACTCGCAGTCTCGCACCACACTGCCTGACCTGAGGCTGGTTAAAATAAATGTCTTCTAAACAAGCGCCACTAAGTGAGCTTGTATATCTGCCATTTGTGAATAGCCAAAGTATATAATAATGGTTAAAGTGGTTAAACGGATGCTTTCCCATTTTTCACCCCTGTGTCAATTATCTAATGTTATCCTGGGCTCTACACACCCTCCACCAACCTGGGGAGAGCAAGGGACTTGAACTCATGCTTCCTTCATGCATGAGTGTCCAAGTTGCTCCTTTACACCTGACAGGGGGGAGTTTCCCTGGTTGGACGTAGCGCTTGGAAGGAACACGTTATTCCAACCAGTTCCTTTCCCCTCCATTAGGCGCCCCGGCTGGCTTTCCCAGTTTTAATGGGTTAAGAACTGTACTTACTCTACAGTTGCACCGTGACCACACTATAAAGTAGTGCCACACTGTCTGTTAAGTTTGACCACACTGCCCTTACAGCTGTAAGTTATATGCATCAGCAGATATGATCAACTCTGAGAACAATGTATTCATCTCACAGGGACATTTAGGTGTCATAGTCTAGTGCTTTATTGGTCGTCCACTCACAGTTAACAGTTTTTTTGTATTGACTTGTGCTTGAAATGTACTGTATTTCTGCAAACTGTTAACATACTTCAATCAATCAAACATAGCAGGTTAGGTTCTGGCATCAAATATCTGCAATGGTCTCTGAAATTGAATGACTGTATGTATATAATGTTATCAGTAAATATTCTTTATATGTGCAGTCTTATCAACAGTGGATATACAATTGAAGGGTTTTCTGTCAACAATGAATATATGAATGGAACATATGTAGTATGTACAGTTTATCACCCATGGAATATATAGTCTATCAACAATGAGTATATACAGTACAATATATGGTCTGTCAATAATGACAGATTAATTAAGTCATACATGTGTACAGCCTAGTCTAGTCAACTATTAATTAATATATGCATGAGTAAATTGTATGTGCAGTCTATCATCAATGAATATTATGTATGAGTACATGTATCCTAACAAGCATGACAACATGTGTCAAGAAAGACACACAAAGATAAATATACTAATGTGACTTGTCCCTTTGCATACTGCCCAATGACCCTATGTACATTGTCATTTCTGCAGAAATGTGACAGACAGTGACATCCTTGCTCTAGAAAGGCGACTACTGCAAACTATGGATATGATTGTCAGTAAGAAGAAACGGTGAGGAAATCAGTCATTGGGTCTCCCTCCCTTCATTTGTTGAATTTATTGTTATCCATTTTGTTTAAATTTGTAAAAAATACATTTTGGGGTGGAGTAGGTCTTTAAATGTTTTTTTGTTTTTTGTTTTTTTTAGATATTTTCTTTTGCGGCTTACGCCTTTTATTGGTTTTTTGAAGGGACAGACAGTAGGCTGACAGGAAACAGGAGAGAGATGGGGGAAGACATGCAGTAAAGGCCGTGTCGGGCTCGGGAGTCGAACCCGCGGCACACTGCGACTGGATTACCAGTCGGGTGCCCAGACGGTTACGCCACCGCCTGGGCCTTTAAATGTATTTTTACAAAAATAAAATAACATAAATTCATTTTCACACATCTATATTAAGTATATATTAAGTGCATTTATTAAGAGAGAAGCTTTGCACCCAAGGGGCTAACCTATTGCTACAGTACATTACAGTACAGTACAGTACAGATGGGCGCTCGGACACCAATTTCTTTAATTGTCTTCGTGACCTACAATATAGAGCTCTTAAAGTTTAGAACAGGCACACATTTTTGCCTTTAAGATGATTTGTGAATGGCCCCTGGTGTGGTTGTGGTTGTTGTGTCATTACCTACCATGTGTTATACTGTATGAGTCATGTTGGTTTTGTGTAGAATTGCCATGACCCGGAGGCAGATGTACCAGCGCGGGGAAGACCAGAACAAACAGACAGGATTCTGGGGCATGATCAAGAGTGTCACCTCCTCGCCACCAGGCAGTGCGGGTATCCTTCACACAAATCATGAATATGAAGAGTGACAGCTAATGGTTAGGGTTTTAATGTAATACCTGATGCACGTATTGTACATGTGTCTGTGTGTGTACAAAGATGTGAGCATAATGACTCTTACCCACTGAGGCGTTGTAGGCTATTTGCTCAGACACATATGAGGTAAATTCTCAGTTCATTGTCAATGGTAAGTGTGACACGATTTAGGACAAAAAGCTGTTTACTGTATAGGAGGGGCTGACGCCCCCTCAACTATTGGATCGGTACATCTTAAGGTTCCTTAACTCCATCCTTCCAGACCTGACATTGATTCAGCAGGAAGTTGACGCTCTGGAGGAGCTGAGCCGACAACTCTTCCTGGAGACTGTGGACTTGCAGGCCACCAAGGTCACACACACGCACACACACACACACACACACACACACACGCTTTTTACACATTCCAGAGAATGAACACAAATTCGCCTTTACAATTTTGCTCTTTACACTAACTGAAACCTTGGTGTCTGTACTCTGTATAACTAATTTACTTCATCCTATCTCTCCTTTTTTTTAGGAGCGTATTGAGTACTCCACGACATTCCAGGGGAAATACTTTAACTTCCTCGGCTATTTCTTTTCCATCTACTGTGTGTGGAAAATCTTCATGGTGAGATAACTGAGTTGCATTCATGTGTCATAACTGTCATTTCTGTCATACACGAGCACACATAATGGAGTCATTTGTAACACTCAGCGTAAGCATTTTGTGACTGGTTTATCAAGTGTGATTTAAGTGCATGGCAGTTTGCAGTTTAACCCATTCTCAGGGCGGGAACCCCTTTTGGTGTTTTAAGCATTGTTATACTTTAGTTATTGAAAAATAGCAGATCTACAAGCTACGAGCTTGTAGATCTGCTATTTTTGAAAAATCGTGAAAATGTGGAACAAATCTTTGAATATATATTCTTTCAGAGCCAACGTTTTTAACTCAAATCTTTGCTTCTGGGGGAGTCCCTTGAACAACATATTTTCAGATGGGGGTTGGCGGCTAATAATTTATGGGGGTCCTTGACATGAAATATTGAGAACCACTGATATAGAAACATGAGGTTTTTCAGAAAACTGTCATGATTTTGAAGATTTTTTTTTTAAATTGTTCCCAGGTCTAAATGGGTTAAACATGTTGGACGCTGTAGATTTTCAGCCTTATTGAGACTTGTTATTGTTCCTCCAAACTAGGCCACAATAAACATTGTGTTTGACCGAGTTGGAAAGACTGATCCAGTGACGAGGGGTATTGAGATTACAGTGAACTGGCTAGGTATCGATTTTGATGTAAGTTATCTCTCACACTCACACACACACACACACACACACACACACACACACACACACACACACACACACACTTCAGAATGTTCCTGTGGGGATAGTCGTTAAATGATGCCAGCCCATATTAAATTCAGGTCCTGCAAGCACTAACTTGATCCGTCACGCTGTGACAGAAAACATGTTATCCAGCATCGTGGGGACAGTTCAAAGAATCATGTGTCTCCTTTGCTGAAATTGAATAATTACATTACTAAGTTGGGATTTTAAGCAGATAAATAAAGATGAATAGAATGCAGTGTTGGGCTGCCTGGATTTGTTCAGAGCAGACTGCTGACATGTACTGTACTGTACGTCTGTGCTCGTGTAGTTGCTCTGGTAGAGCTAATTCATAATTTATATATTATATATATTATTTTGATGTACTTGATTGGGTTTTAGACTAGTGTTATTCTATATTAGAAAAGCCTCCTGTTGAAAACTAGCACTTGTGCTACATATACACTTTAACCCATTCTGGGCAGGAACCCCTTTTAGTGTTAGCATCATGTCATGCTTTAGCTATTGAAAAATAGCAATGCAATGCAATACAATGCAACCTAACACAACATCATGACATGTTCATATATTCCTTCTTCACTTCTCTTCCTCTTCCTCTTCATTCTTCTCCCCTAAGGTGAAGTTCTGGTCTCAGCACATCTCCTTCATCCTGGTAGGAATTATCATCGTCACGTCTATACGAGGTCTCCTCATCACCCTCACCAAGGTATACCATACACACGGGTCATCACGGTCACTATTTTTGGCACGTTTTCAAAAGGTTTAAAAAAGAAAACGTAATTTAAAAATATATATTATTTCAAAACATAGCAAAAATAACAGATCTACAAGCTCACAATGCGTTGCGGTGTGATGCAGATGTAGATTGTGCTGATTGTAGATCGGCCATTTGTCATGAGACAAAGTATAGACTAGAGAGGGTCGCAGTCGGCACTCCCTTTCATGACGACGACAGGCCTGGAAGAGAATTCTCCATCGATTATTTTTCCCATAGACGTTTCAAAAAGTATTTATTTAATGACCTTTTAAGGCTCGGACAAAGACAACTCTTGTAGTGACAAATCATGACAATAAACACAACGTTGTGTCTTTAAATAAATACTTTTTTGAAACGTCTATGGGAAAAATGTATGGGGAATTCTCTTCCAGGCCTGTCGTCGTCATGAAAGGGGGCGTAGTTAAAGATGCAACTTTTTTGGTGTAGCAAATCGTTGTTACTGTACATTGTTACTGTATACATATCGCTGTTCATCATATATTCTGCTTAGCTCTTTCCTTTATGTCTTCACGTTTACAGTTCTTCTACGCCATATCCAGCAGCAAATCCTCCAATGTCATAGTGCTCGTCCTCGCTCAGATCATGGTGAGTACGCAAAGGATGCTTTATTTTGGTCCTGTTACATCGTATAGATCAGTGGTGTCCAATGTTTTCTGGGTCAGGGCGGCCAACTTGAAAATCTCAATAGCTCGTCAAAAATATATATGTTAATGACGTTTAGAAGATTTAGAACACTTTCCTGGGGGTCTTTGTGTGTAATATGTGGTGTTAGATATTTTAGATTTTAGCAGTGAGCCCAGTGTCTCTGATGTCATGGACACTTGGCTCACTTACTTCCTGGACTACATGTCTCAGTAAAGGCTCATACATAGTCTGGATTTTCGGTGGTTAGGTGACCACCGAACTACAACATGACAGCCCTCATCAATCCACAAGGAGGAGTAGTGCACCAAAGCATTATGGGAATTGTAGTCCAGGAAGGAAGTGAGCCCAGTGTCGACATCAGACAGTGGGCTCACTGCTAAAATATCTAAAAGACTAAAACCACATATTACACACATAAAGACCCCCAGGAAAGTGTTCTAAATCTTCTAAATGGCATTAACATATATTGTTTTGCAAAAAGGGTGAAGTGATGCAGCTAGGATCAGTGGAACCAACACAATATTATTTTTATCACTATGAAAACACATTTTTCAATGATGTAAAGTGTTGTGTGTTTATTTTATTGTATAAATGTTATATTATGATAAAAAAATTGCCAATTATTTGGGATCCCACTTGGATTACTCTCGTGACCCACAAGTATAGCCTCACTGGTATAGGTCACATACTATATAGCAAAGTTCTAACTGTCTTTGTCGCTGTCTCTCCACTCGCCGCCCTTCCCTTCCCCGTCTCTCAGGGGATGTATTTTGTGTCGTCGGTGCTGTTGATGCGCATGAGCATGCCTCCGGAGTATCGCACCATCGTCACAGAGGTGCTGGGGGAGCTGCAGTTCAACTTCTACCACCGGTGGTTCGATGTCATCTTCCTGGTCAGTGCCCTGTCCAGCATCCTCTTCCTCTATCTGGCTCACAAGCAGGCACCAGAGAAGCACATGGCCCTCTGATCAACACAACCTCCTACTTGGGAGGTGACTTTTAACCTGAAATTCAGGGGAAGTCAAAGAACTCGCTTCCTTTTCTTTCATTTTTTTTTGTATATAATTATAAGAAATCATTCTGTGGTTCGTCTGTGGCTTGGCCTAGTATACTTCCTGAATCAGGAAGGGCTGACTGTTGGATAAGGATTGCTTATAAATGGGAACAATGGTGAATGTGGATACTGGTTGGGTTTAGGTGAGAATATTGACGAAACAATGTTGATGTTTTGTTTGGATTTAATTTTAACTTTTCAAAATGTAAATGCTTGAAATCTCTGCCAGTCGGTAACAGTGTGTACTCCTTTTGACTTGCTCTCAGTTGGACAATAGAGCCGTTTACAGCACGGCCCAGCTGGCAGCTTGACTCCAGCTGGCCAGCTCTGCCCATATTAAGGGATGAGGAACAAATTGAGTGCACTGGCAAACTATGTCCCATCAGTCAATGTCTGAAACCCCTGGCGCTGTTGTTTGTTTGCGATCCACCAGTACATGTAAACAGTTTGACAGTAGCTTCCATCTAGCGCCTGCTGGTAAGTGTTTGTGCGTATCTACTGTTTTTACACCAAAGAGACGGATTTTGGATTAAATCAGTTGTGGCTGTTGACATTAATTTGTGTTTGTGTGTTAATGTTTTTTCTATTGGAATGCAATTCCCCACTGGGAACAGACTAGAGCGGTACCTGTAATATAAACCAAACATTTTAGGTGGAAGAATTTGACAATATACTATTTTATTTCACAGATAGAAATAACAAAGTTTAAACTTTATCTAGCATTACAAAATGGCAGCAATTTGTGATTAGTGCAAATATCATCCATGACAGACAGCAGTAGGTTTGTTTATTGACTGTGCTGTTACTGCTAGCTTAACCTTTAGTATTTATTTAATCTTGGGAATTTGGCTAATCTTCAGTGAGAGAGAATCGCAAAGGCAATGAATAGCGGGTGGTAAAGAGACAGGTAGGGCAAGGAAATAAATGGTAAGACATGTTTACACACTGCTCTTTCATACAGATGCTAACTATGTTGGTTTTTCATATCTAATCTTTTTCAGGACTTAAAGGAGAATTCCATACTAAAAGGCTTTCTTACCTTTCTTTGTAGTTGTTACGTCCACATCAAAGAGGTCCAGGTGTTATTTTGTGCAAAAGCTCCTTATTGGCTATTTCCCCTACCATAAGCCCTAAATGAATTGCATTGAATTGTATGGGGTGTTGTGCTAATTCGCTTATTTCCATCACTCAAAATTATAATTTGTTTGTATATATCCTCTCTTCATCATGTAAATAATAACCCAAGCGGCACACTTTACTACTTATTTCGATGGAAATAAGCGAATTAGCACAACACCCCATACATCCCATTCAATTCAATGCAATTCATTTAGCGCTTACTGTATGGTAGGGGAAATAGCCAATAAGGAGCTTTTGCACAAAATAACACCTGGACCTCTTTGATGGGGACGTAACAACTACAAAGAAAGGTAAGAAAGCCTTTTAGTATGGACTGTCCACATTGATATTATATATCGGATTTGTGCCATTTGTTACTGTGATAACAATATAACAACAGGCGTGAGTTAATCCTTAATTTACAGTCGTATAACAGTGTCAAAAATAGCCAAACTACAAGCTCGCAACGATGCAACGCGTTATGAGCTTATATACAGCAGATCGGCTGTTTTTGGCGAGCCAAAAACATCGAGACTTCAGTTGCATTGACCGACACATTAAAACAAATCAGATTTGGAATGGGATCACCTTTTAAACCACCTTAGGAATGTGGTTCAAATTTGATTTACAACAATCCGTTTCCACATGGATAGGCCAATCGCACTGCGAGTCTGAACGTAGCCTATAGGACTGGCCAGGAATGTGCTTTTCATGGTTGGGCAGGTCAGAGTCTCTCATCATCACTTTCTTGAGATGAAGCTGATGACACAGATGGGGTCTGAGAAAGAAAAAAGACACATTTACATTTACATTTAATTCTTGATACAAAGCCAACATTTCTAACGTTGTTTTTTGATACTCACTTAACCACATGAACCTAGTGTTTCTATTCTGGTTTTGTCATAATAGGCCTAAATAGACAAATTAGAATAGAATATTTGGCAAACATTTGGTGAAAATAGCAGATCTACGTACAAGCTCACCATGTGTGCACAAGTGTGCATTAGGGCTTTAAAGGACAACTTTAGTTTTTTTCAACCAAGGCTCATGTTTTAGGTTGTTATTAGAGAAACTAAAAGGTGAGTGTTAATTTTCTTTCATTTGCTGCTTTCTTTCGTTTTGGGGATTTTAGCAGTTTTTGACAGGGGGGCGGGGGCATTCGAGCATGGGGCTAAATATGTAATTTTTTACAAAATATTATGGCGATTTATTTTTTTATTATTTACTATAGTCCTAATAAACCCCAAGAAATTACATCTGGCCAGAAAAGATCACAGCATCTATTGAATGTGACAAACTGACATATTGAGCCTATACACACAGTATAAGCCTTCCCCCAGTAGGCTACCTTCACATTCAGTAGATCCTGTGATCTTCTGTGGCCAGATGTAATTTCCTGGGGTTTATTAGGACTATAGTAAATAATAAATAAATAAATCACCATCAAATTTGGTAAAAAAAATACGTATTTAGCCCCATGCTCGAATGCCCCCGCCCCCCTGTCAAAAAGAGCTAAAATCCCTAAAACGAAAGAAAGCAGCAAATGAAAGAAAATTAACACTCACCTTTTAGTTTCTCTAATAACAACCTAAATCATGAACCTTGGTTGAAAAAAACTAAAGTTGTCCTTTAAGCAACTAGTCGACCTTGTTGGTACTAGTTGATAAGGGGGGGAAACGTTTTCTTTCTTCCCCCGTCCCCCCATTTTTGTAGGCCTCAACATCAGCTAGATTAGTTATAGTCACCAATGTACAGTTTTTAAATGTAAAACTATTATTTTTACATAATAGGTAGGCATAGTTAAACAACTAGTAAAAATGAAAGCCCTAGTGTGCATAGGGTTTAAGTGGTTAAGTAGCAGACAGTGGCACCCCAAAATACAGAGATTATAAGGTAGTGAGAGAATGAATGTTCCCAAAACTCCCAAGCCATTCATCTAGGCCAGTGCTTCTCAACCTGTGGTCCAGAGACCACCAGTGGTCCTTGAGGGAGTTCCAGGTGGTCCCCAGCTAAATGATGGAGAGTTGGTAACCAAATGGGCCCAATAGCACAAATATCCTACGAGTAGGGCAACCAAATGGTCAGCTACGTCCCCGTCACTCACCCTCGCACGTGCCGCCGGCTCGGGTGCAGGGCTCTCTGGCCTCACTTCGTCCTCCTCCTCCTCCTCCCGCGTCGCCGCCTCCAAGGTGGCTGCAACCTCCTCCTCCTCCAAGGTTTCCTTCGCCGGCTTCTCCAATGCGGCGGGGGCGGTGGCAGCGGCGGCGGCTACTGGTGGCGGCACATGGACCTGCGCCGAGGACGTGTGACCGCCGGCAGCGAGGAGCAGCGCCGGCGTGATGGCCACACCGGCGGCTTTGAGCTGGTCGTAGACGCTCTTCGTGGCCACCAGCATCTCCAGAAGGCCGCTGTTCCGGCGGATCAGCTGCACCACCTCCTCGTGGGAGCTCTTCTCCACGTTGATGCCGTTCACCTCCACCACGATGTCGTCCTCCTCCATGCCCGCCCTGTCCGCTGCACCGCCACTCACCACCTGGGCCACGGGAAGCAGATTGAGCAGGCTTTGGTAAATGGTATTTCAGCTGCAAATTGACCCCATTAAGCCATTCTGGGACGGGAACCCCTATATGAAAACTATATGAAATTGGCCGTCGACCCCCATCTGGGTGTCCAGATTTTCAATGGTACCTCCTTGATGTACTGGCCACATAATCCCTGGATGCCGTTGAGGTGGAATCCGTAGCCAGCCGAAGGCCTCTCCATCGTGCACAGCTTGGGCTTGAGATCCTGGTCCTTTGTTACCGTCACAGGCGTGGACGGTCTGACCACAACGGGCAAGCTGAGCGCCTCTGGGTAACTGGGTGGAAGGTCCTTCTCCTCCCAAAAGAGCATGGGAGAGACTCCACCCTGTGAAGAAAGAAGGGGCAACACAATGTTACCTCCTAGAATCCCTGGTAAAAAAAACTAAACAAAAACACCAGGTATATTTGCACTAGGGCTGATTTCTACAGTTGTCTTGGAAGAGGAAGAACAGCCCGAGACTTTTTACTTTAGGGCAACAATTAAATGCAAGGTTTCGACCGACTAGGTCTTCATCAGGCAAATATATTGCCTTAAAATAAAGTAGACTTACTTTATTTTTAGACTTATACTTTATTTTTAATAAAGTAGACTTACTTTATTTTAAGGAGCTCTACAAACTAGTGTGCGGATGTTCTTTCTCTTCCTTGATGTTTGCCTTGATGCCCGACATCCAGCTCCTGGCCTAAATATAGGCATTGAGATGTGCACACAATCTTCTCTGATCTACAGTTGTCTTACCATTTTGTACATATTGTCAGTGTCCGAGTCCACCACCAGGAGGCAGCATTTGTCACCGCTCTGTCTGATCCGGTCCACCACCTGCTCATGGCTGCAGCCGTCCACCTCTTGTCCATTCACAGCCACCAGCCTGTCCATCTCCTCCAGACACGCCCTCTCTGCTGGGCTCCCCCTGTCCATGTCTTTGATGAAGTGGCCTGTGTGGTGGTGGTGGTGGCAATGGTTAGTTACACTGTCAAGCAGTGTTGTTTTTGGCAGCAAATTTTTATTCTAGGTTTAGTCATATTAGCCTCTTGAATAGTTTATTTAGTTTTAGTCACATTTTAGTCACCTGGAATGTTTTAGTGTTAGTCTAGTTTTAGTCGACTAAATATAAGATTTTAGTCGACTAAATCTAGTTGATTTAGTCGACTAAATCTAGTTGATTTAGTCGACTGAAATGTATTTAGTCGGGCCTTGATGCCTACAAGCTTGTAGATCTGCTATTTTCAGCATACAACCAAGTGTAAAATGACTTATACTGGATCTCTTGTCCACTAGTCCCTTCCTAACATTTTAGTCTAGTTTTTATTTGTTGACGAAATTGTCAAATATATTTAGTCTTAGTTTTAGTCATCGTAGCCTAGTTTTCATTTAGTTTCCATTTAGTTTCCATTTAGTTTTCCTCAGTGAAAAACGGTAGTAGTCGACGAAATCAACACTGCTGTCAGGACACAGATGATGACTCTCTGTAAATGATACAAAAGTAATGTCGCTATAATCAATATCATTATGTGTAGGTGATGGAGGACATGCCTGTCTTGTTTGGCTCCACCCGGAGGTAGAAGCCGTAGCCATCGGAGCCTTTGGTCAGGTTGGCAACGCGTGGTGTGTGGGGGAGGTGCTTGACCGTAGCCATCCTCGCCACCATCTTGACACGCGTGTTCTTGTAGTACTTGTCCGTCTCCTCGTCGGCCAATAGGAGCATGACGCTGCCGCCCGCTGCTTTGACCATGGCCACTATGTTGTCGTGTGTGGCGCCGTCGATGCGCTCCCCGTTGACCTCCAGGAGACGGTCGTCGTCTTTGACCCCCGCCTTCTCGGCCACGCCGCCTGGGGCCACCAGTGTCATGAACGTGCCCTGCTGTGCTATACAGCATGACATTAAAAAAAAAAGGACAACTTTAATTTTTTTCCCCACCAAGGTTCATGTTATTACTTATTAGAGAAAGTAAAAGATGTGTTAATTGTTTTTCATTTGCTGCTTTCTTTCGTTTTAGCGATTTTGTCAGGGGGCATTCAAACATGATCCTAAATATGTTTGTTTTTCCCACAAAGAAATATGGTCATCTGGCCACAAAATATCACGGGATCTATTGAATGTGACAAACTTGACATATTGAGCCTATACGACACACAGTATGGCATCCCACTAGTATATCTACCTTCACATTCAGTAGATCCTGTGATCTTTTGGGGCCAGATGTAATTTCATGGGGTCCAGTAGGCATATAGTAAATATGAATAAAGAAATCGCTGTAAATTGCTAAAACGAAAGAAAGCGGCAAATGGAAAAAAATTAACACTCACCTTATACTTTGTCTAATAACCTAAAACTTGGACCTTGGTTGAAAAAAACCAAAGTTGTCCTTTAAGTGGATTGAAGCTGAGGCAACATCTCTTGACCTCTGAACAATAGCCAATTAATGAATCAACTTGATTGAATAATGTGACTAGAGAAGAGAGAGGCACTTGTGCTTAGTTTGATCAACAACCATTGTGATTTTATTTTTGCTGCAAAAATAGCATCATGTAGAAATACTCCTATTTTCTGTCAAAGTCATATCCAATTGAATGCATTTGATCCTAGCATCCTCATGTCATGATGCCTGCACATTCTGCAAAACATTTGCAACAAATCTAATTGTAAATCAGCAAAACAGAAAATTATAGCAGAGATTGATTTGGAAAGTCTAGCTGAAAATAGTCCATGGAGAAATGTATCAAAATGTATTTGAATTGGCTCAATTATTCAGTTAATGTTTGAATGACTTATGACTTATATAAACAAACGACAAAGATAAAGCCATTAATGGCAAAATTGTCTTTGTTTAATTTATGTACGATATAACAGATATGAATAGACAATGACATTTATATACCCGGTATGGTCATTCAATTTAACATCACTCACCTGTGATGGAGCGCAGAGAAAATCCATAGCCCGAGACAGTCTTGACCAAGTAACAGAGTTTGGGTTTCGGTGTCGGTCCGACCACTCCTCCGTTGACTACTGGTCTGGCTGGTTCAGACAGGTTCACTTTGTCTGTAATGGCTTTCTTATAGGTGACTGCATCCAGAACGTGGAAGGTGACTGATGGGCCAGCGTCTCTTACCATGTCTACCACCTTCCCCCGGGGCAACACACAGGTAACATGTTAGAAACACATTTTTCTGAGGTCGATTAAAAAGAAAAAAGGCTTCTAAATCCTAAAAACAAATCTGCAAAACCTATGTTTCTATGTCAGTGGTGCTCAACCTTTTTCATGTCAAGGACCCCCAGAATTATCTCTTATTGGGCCACGGACCCCCATCTCAAAATATGTTGTTCCAGGGACCTCCCAGAAGCAAATATGTCAGTTAAAAACGTTCGCTCTGAAATATATATTCAAAGACTTGCGCCACAATCTTTAAAAAATAGCAGACCTACAAGTTCATAGCGCGGCACTCGGTGCGGCGCTATGAGCTTGTAGATCTGCTATTTTTCAATAGCTAAAGTATAACAATGTTTAAAACACCGAAAAGGGCTTTTTAAAATAACCGCCACATAAAACAAGCCTATCTTCTAAACCGCTGGAGCTACAGATGTTCTGAGGTGCTCAAAATGTTCAGAATACTTCAATACTCATGTTTGAATACTCAATAGACCAAATGCACACAGCGCTCATCTTTCCATAACTTAATGGCAGGGTGGAAACTATCCACAATTTTCACAATTGACCGCCCATACATCCACATAGACAAAGTCCTATCTAATTGTATTAAATTATGTCAAACTCACCAACATTGCAGCTGTACAAAAAGCTTTCATTACATTATGGTATACTCTCTGAATTATCCTTATTCTTTCCGTTCGCCAGGGTATTGTGCTCATGGAGGAGGTCTCTTTCTCTGTACTCCGACTGCACATGGTTACTTGCAGTATGTGTGTGATTTCATAACAATCCACGGTAGATGTGTTATGAGCTACTTCCTGTCAAGAAAATCCTTGCAGGTGACTGTGATTGAAGTGTTTGAAAGTGCTCGTTGGATAATCACTCAACAGCCCTGCAGACCTGTTTTGAATTTGCACATAATGCAGGGGGCAGCAGGATGTTGCTTCACTGAAAGCGAGCGCTTCCAAACTCCTGCAAGGAATTTCTTGACATAAAGTAGCTCATACGGTGGATTTTTATGAAACAAATACTTTGCAGATAGTAAGAGGATCATTCAAGCTTTTCGTACAGCTGCTTAATGTTGGTGAGTTTTACGTACAGTAAAAGTAAGTTTTGATGTTGGTCTGTTTTGCATGTATGGGTGGTCCATTAATAACTTGTGGAAAGATGACCTCCGTGTGCATATGGTCTATTTTGAGTATTCAAACGAGCAAATGAGTGTTCTAAACATTTTGAGCACCTCAGGAAATCTGTCGCACAAACAGTTTAGAAGATTAAAAAGGGTGTGGTCATTTCCGGGTATTTCGCCCCGGATAGAGAATTTCTCACAGTTTCTAAATTGTTCGCAGCGGTCATATTAGCCAAGAACAGTTGAGATATTCTCCACTAAATTAAGTGCATAGTGCATATGTGCATATGTAGGCCTACATATCTTAGCCAGGTCCTGGAGTATAATATAAATTATCAAATCTCTGCAATGATACATATCTGTATCTAACTGTTGTTCTCGAGAACCGTCAGACCGATCGACTGGTGTCTTGTGCCAAGTGTGGGTTCAGTTGGACCAGCGTTTGTCCAGAACCTCTGTCTGTCTGTGTGTGTCTGTCTGCGTCTCATTATTGTCTATGAAGATCTCTGTATCTGTCTGACAGTCATGGAGTTCCCTGATGGCATTGTTCCCAATGGGCATCAGCCTAGTAATTATATTAACCCATTTAGTTCGAAGTTCGATTCTACAAATGTCTTCTAAATCATGACAGTTTTCTGAAAAACCTATGGTTCTATGTCAGTGGTTCTCAAACTATTTCATGTCAAGGACCCCAAAAATTATATGTATTTGGCCACCGACCACCATCTGAAAATATGTTGTTCCAGGGACCCCCCAGAAGCAAAGATCCAAAAACGTTCACTGTGAAAGAATATATATTCAAATATTTGCGCCACATTTTCACTACAAGCTCGGAGCACGGCACTCAGTGCCTCGCTATGAGCATGTAGATCTGCTGTTTTCAATAGCTAAAGTTACAAGTATAACATAATGCTTAAAACACCAAAAGGGGTTCCCACCCACTGTCTTACTGGAAATTAACCAGTAAGACGCTCTGAGGGCGAGAAGCGGTGAGGTTGCGTGCACGCATCCGCCTGGGTGACGGCAGACTGCTGGGCGAGCGCTGACGCTTTGGCATGGGCGATAAATATCTTTCCCGTACAGGTATGTTTTAAGAAATGCTTTGATCATAAGGAGTTAGCTAGCCTGACCATTCCTTCAATGATATGATGGAGACGGGGGCATGAATAGAACAATGTCATACTGTTGTCTTTATGTGCTGTGGTAGTTGAAAGAAGTTTAGAGAGATCTAACATGTGAAATCAGAGTTCTATTAAGTTGTTACTGAATATTTCTGGATTTATGGAAGATTGCATGTCATCACCAAAAACAGTAAATTACACTGCATGTTTTTGAAGAATAAAAACTAAGAAATCATTAACTGTGCCTAAGATGGTACAGTATCTGCAAGCTTGTATTGTAGCTGTCAATCAGATGAGGATTTTGCTGCTATATCGTCCTGCTCCCATCCAGTGTTTTTTTGGCAGCAAATTTTAGTTTAGTCAGTCTTTGGAATGAAACTTCATTTGGTTTTAGTCATATTTTAATCACCTGGAATGGTTTCATGTTTTAGTTCATGGGTTTTCAACAGGTGGTCCGTGGACCACTGGTGGTCCGTGGAGGTATTGCATGTGGTCCCTGACCATGCATTTAGTAATGCAGGATTTGTTGATTTGTTTTAAATGTTCTTTCCACTAGTTGAGAAACCGTGAACTGAATGACCTGGTGACCTATGATGAGTCCATCCATGTAGTCATTTACTGACAAGTTGGAGTTCAAGAAATTCAACAGAAAAAGGGAGTTAGAATCTCAAGGGGGAAGTGCACCAGATTGTCTGGTTGAGTCATTATTATTAGGACATTTTACCAGTAGTAGTCAACAGTTGAGAAACAGTGGGATGTATACACATGGGATGCATAGCAAGTGTTAACTTACAAAAGCACTAATCTTAGCCCATATCCCCACCCAACACAATAGTGGTCCCCAGGTTGATATAAGTCATGGTGGTGGTCCCTGGTTCACAATCAGTTGAAAACCCTGGTTTTAGTTGACTAAATATCAGAAGATTTTAGTCGACTAAAATGTATTTTGGCGGGCCTTGAATGCCTTCGTAATGACTGATTTTACACTTGCTGAAAATAGCAGATCTACAAGCTCACGTTGTGAAACCAATTGTAAAATGACTTGACTTTTATTTATACTGGATCTCTTGTCCACTAGTCCCTTACTCCCTTCCTCATGCCCCATTCACACCTAGCTAGAAGCTAGCTAGGTGTGAATGGGGCATGAACATTTTAGTCTAGTTTTTATTTGTTGACGAAATTGTCAATATATTTTAGTCTTAGTTTTAGTCATCGTAGCTTATAGTTTTCATGTAGTTTCCATTTAGTTTTCGCCAGGTAGTCGACGAACATTTCTCGTCATAGTATTAGTCGAGGAAAACGACACTGCTCCCCGCCCTGTACTCCTTGTTTACCTTTGAATGGGCGACTCCGTCCACATAGGCTCCGTTTACTCTGAGGATGCGGTCCCCGTCCTTCAGACCAGCCAGCTCGGCAGGGCCTCCCATCTCCAGGCACCGGATCAGATGGCCGTCCTCTCCACGCTCCACCCGCAGGAAGAAGCCAAAAGTTTGACCTGGCCTCTTGGTGATGGCGATCACCCTTGGATAATATCCAGCCATGTCCTATAGCACAGAGGAGAGGGTACTGTACATCCTTTTTTTTCTTTTTTATGTTTTTTTGTGGCTTTCGCCTTTTATTTTATATTTTTATAAACAGACAGTAGGCTGACAGGAAATGGGGGGGGGGGAAGACATGCAGTAAAGGCCGTTGAGATCGGGAGTCGAACCTGCGGCACACTGCCAGAATGGATTATCAGCCAAGGTGCCTGGACCGCTGAGCCACGGCCCTTGCCGGAGAGGGTAGATCTTTAACACACCGGCACACACCCACAATCACCCAGTTTCTCTATCTTCCAAAGTCCTTTCTTGGCAAGTCCTCACCTCAAGCAATTATTTTCTTTTTATAGAGCGCAGAAATAACCCTCTTATCTGCTGTCGATATGGCCTACTACTGTCAATAATCAAAATACACAATCTAAATAACCATCATGAAGCGTTCCAGGTGAACTCAAATATCAGTTTAAAGATATATATACTGTTGCCAAAAGAGGTTTGTTGTAGGCATTGCGCAATAAAACTACAATATTGTACACTAATCATCAGAGATTTAGTTTGCAACTGCAATCCCCAGGAATCAACAGATGTGCTGATCACTGCATAAAAAGTGTATTCCTCCTGCCAGCACTCTGTTGTTAATAGTTAACAACAGACACATTATGAAGGTGCCAAGGACTCATTTAACAAGAACGTTTGAACTTTGACTACTGTAAACAACAGGAATATAATTATTATATTAAAGTAACAGGTTCCAGGTGAGTATGAATATGAAAACAATATCCTAACACAATTCTAAATGTGTCTGTTGGATTAGGATTTAATATAGAATCTTGATCTCAAAGCCTTAGCTAAATCAAATATCCATCGGTTTGTTAAGGAATCAGGAATAAGAGTGGAACAAGGTCCTGCCTAAAATGTTTTAAGTACAATCATTCACAAACCTATAGCTTTCCTCAATAACGATAGAATACACACGAACGTAATCCCAAACATTAAGTGTTCCCCAAAGCAAATATTTAATGTTAATTCATGCACCTACGGTACTACTATACATAATGACACAGAGGCCCAACCCGCCACCAATGATGTGCAATTGCTCTAGTTTCAACTTTACTGTCACATCACAAGTGCATAATGTAGTGCATATTTATAGTGAAAATATTATCATTTAAGTTATATTATCTAATTATTAATATTATTTTAAAACATCACAAATAATGAAGCCTTTGAAACGTAACAGTTTGGAGCACGGACGGACGGTACATCAATCAACATCAAACACAATCATTTCAGGACAAACAAATCTGTTAAAAATATAAAATGGTACATTAGAACCGAAACTGTCATCTGGATAATTGACTCACCAGCTCTGCTTTGCTCACTATCCCTGTCCAAAGGAGGCGAGTTCACCTGTCAGCGCTTCGTTGTTATCACCTCGCTCTATCTTCAACCTGCCCTCTTTCTCTGCTCTCCACCCCCTCCGTCTTCCTCTTCCACAATCCCACATGTCTTCTGTTCTTCTCCCATATTTCTAATAGAACTGCCTCCCTCCCTCCCTCCCTCCCTTTCTCTCTCTGTAGGACTTTGCCAGGGCAAAGGTGGGCGTAAAGGCTGAGTTATTTAACAGTGTCTCGTGTTTGGAATGTCTCAGCCCTGTCCAACGCAACGAGCCCTTGGAAAGTTAAGATAGGATGACGAAACAATCATCTGTTTGGTGGCCAAAGGTACGTATAGGAGAATTAAGGCAACAACTGTCAGGATCAAGGATCAGTCAAGTATGTCAATATCAGCAATACTTTTAAGGACAAGTCACCCTACAATGTAATTAATGTATGTATAGTCCAATGGTCCTGGACACAGCTTTCTTTGAAGTCCCCACAGTATTAAAGCAGCACATATAACTTTACCTCTTCAAACCCGGATTTAAACCTGGTTGACATTTTTACCATTGAGGATAAATTGAATCTTGACAATCCGGTTAGAATTCGTGTCAAATCCTGTGTCTCCTAGGAGGTGAAACATGACCTTTGAGTGTCAATCTAAATGTCTCAATAGAAGAGCAAGGAGACAAAATACAACCACCCCATTTCCATATATTAGGGCAACTAGTCGACTATTCAACTAGTCGACTAGTAAATCCACTAGTGACTAGTCGACTAGTGGTAGGCTACTGTTGGTACTGTTGACTAGTTGATAAGAAAAAAAAATGTTTCCCCCCCCCTCCGTTTTTGTAGGCCTCTAGATCAGGTATAGATATAGTCACCAATGTACACAGTTTTTAAATGTACAACTATTATTATTATTATTATTTTTTTTTTACATAATCGGTAGGCAACTAGTCAACTAGTAAAAATCTCTAGAAGTGAAAGCCCATATATATATATATATATATATGATGCACATGGAAATCTATTTGCTGGTGCGTAGATTTTTTTTGTTAAGCACAGCAGAGCCCAAATGTCACCCTGACTGTCACCCTGACAACCAACCAACAACCCATAAAAGTAAAACCTTGGGCCCATCCTTGATGACGTGCGTGCGTGCGTGAGTGCGTGTGTGCGTGAGTGCGTGTGTGCGTGCGTGCGCGGTTCCCTAGGTGTTCCACACTGTTCCATACGGTTGCTGCAGTATATATCCTTATCTGTGGGAGAGTCCTTTGGTGAGATAGGGCTTATCTTTCATAGAGCTGGCGTGGAAGTGGAACGAAGTTGAGTTAAAAACCTGAAGAGAACAAACCCCCAAACCCCTAGTAATGGTTCATTCATTATTGTACTGAGCTCAGGCAAAGTTAATTGATAATAAAAAAGACCTGGTATGCTCCTGCTGGATTAAGCTAAGGTACCACAGGATTCACTTAGTTCTGAAAGGTGTTTGTAGAAGCTTTGACGTAACAGACTCAGTTGCTATCCATTTAAGAATGGAAATCGATAACAATTTCCCCTCTTTTTCATCCACTCCTCTGTCCTCTCATTCACCCGTGCACGTGTGCTTCTAGATGTAGTTTGTTTTGGGGGTTTTTGGTGACCACCTGAAGTTGTCCTGTGTTCTGCTGAACACAACACTGCCATCTACTGTTATTATGAGGACATTAGGTCCTAGCTGGCCTATACAGTATACTGTATGTAACTTTTCTAGTGTTCATCATAGATCTTAAAAGTCTCCATCCAAAACTCTTTCAAAATGAGTGAAAAGTCTCTGTGACTGACATGTCCTCAATCTATCACATGCATTTCTTCTCTTGGGATGACCAACCGATCTGAAAACACATTATTTGGTTGTTGGCATATGCAGGGATCGAGTAACAATTTTTTTTCTTTTACTAAAAAATACTTTTTGTGCCAAATTTCATCTCATGCATTTCCACCCCATTCTCTCTCAGTGGGTTAGCCGAATCAATCTGAAATTGCACATGTGCATTGACCCATTGGCATATTCAGTGACTGATTATTAGCATATAGCCGTTGTCCCATAGCCCAGAAGGACAGCCATGCCATGGCTTTATTGGTTGTCAGGTTGACTGTGGTAAAGAGTGAGTGACTCTTGGGCTCTGCTGTTCTAGGGTTAATCAACAAACTACACATGAACACACTAGCAAATTGATTTCCAAAACTGCTCACAATCCGCAACACAACATGGGTAATTGGCACGTTCGACATCTCTGCATGCGTTAATTGGCTACTCTCCTTCAGATGTGGATGATTGACCATGCCCTGATGCTTGTATTGTGGCAGTGTGTGTGTGTGTGTGTGTGTGTGTGTGTGTGTGTGTGTGTGTGTGTGTGTGTGTGTGTGTGTGTGTGTGTGTGTGTGTGTGTGTGTGTGTGTGTGTGTGTGTGTGTGTGTGTGTGTGTGTGTGTGTGTGTGTGTGTGTGTGTGTGTGTGTGTGTGTGTGTGTGTGTGTGGTTGACTATAGGATTTGCACATTGCACGCAGGAGGTTTTGGCACACAGGAGTGTCCAGAAGGAACGAGGAGGCAGAGCATAGAGTATTAAAAGGATAGAGACTGATCTGCCGCGAAGCTCCGCCCCCCCCCGCTATTCATGTCAGTGGAAGTTGCTCAGTGGCGTTTTGAAGCACCCGGTAGGACCGCCTACTTCCGCCTTTTTTCGAATGCGGAAGTGCAACCGAGAGCTCAATGTTAAAGCCCAGCTGCACGGGGTTTCCTCGTCATGAATCCACGGGTCCGCCTGGAGTCCCTCCTCTTACCACTAGGGCCCATAAGTGCTTCAACGTTGGAGCGCCTCACTGGCCCCTTGGGAGGCAGAGGACCAACATGAAATGTAGTTGTGTTCAGGAGTAGAGACCACCCTCTGCTTATCACGGCCACTCCCCGTTCTCAATCGCTTTCCTATCTAACACACTCGCGCTCACTCATTAGCCACTCCCCTTTCACAATCACCCGTATCCACTACACCTGCCTCTCACCACAGCCAATCCTTGCTGCAATCACCCCCACAGTATAAATATACGGCACCTGTGATATCTCGGCCCGGCTTGTCTGTTCTTCTTCACAACAGACCAAACATGGGACGTTGAGTACTGCTCTTGTAGATTCACTGCTTTCAAATTAATTGTCCTCCTCCACCCCAACCTCCTCGATTCTCACTCTTCCTTCTGTCTCTATTTCTCTAGGAACCCGGGGGGGGGGCGGGCAGTGACAAAGCAAAGCAAAGCAAAGTTCTTTGTTTACCCAGGGAAGTGGACTAAGCCAAGGACTTGTTTACAGCCACACCCTGCTCATAGAACATTTCATGGTAGGGTTGCAATGCCTTGCTCAAGGGCACTTCAGCGGTGGTAATTTTAACGTGCCGGTCCGGGGATGCGAACTGGCGACCTTCCGGTATCAGGACCGCTCCGCAAACCGTTCGGCCACCGCTGCCCCACGGCGCAGAGACGACCGACCGCAGAGCAGTAGAGCAACGATGGCCGTCAGCCACCACCCAGAGTCTCGCCCTAACCTTGGGTACATCCCTTTCCACATTCATCTAATTTCGTTTCAATAAACTGACAAACTTAAGTAGAGGTGTGGTCTCTTCTAAATCTAGGTTATGTTGACTCGTGTCCCAATATCCAACACAAGTTCTACGCGGTAGATCCAGTGTGTGGGTTTTCCATAGGGCAAATATTTATCAATGCTGATGCTGAGCTGAGAACATTCCCTCTCCTCTCCTCTCCCTCCAGGCCTCCTAGCTACACAAAGGCCTGGAGCCATTATGTTTGAACAATCGATCCCGGGGTACAGAAGTCAGAGGAGAGATGGAGAGTGTGTGTGTGTGGAAGGAGACAGACATCCTCTTCGGCTTGACTTAACACTCATGGATTTCACTATCCATTACCCTCAGTCATCACCTTTCATGTTTACCAGAGAGAGAGAGCTGCACTTAACAAGCGATGCTTGCATCCCCAGGAAACTGCTACCCGTTTGATACCAACAATAAATATTATTTTTTACATATTGTGGCATACTGTAATCTGTGGTGTAATAATAAGGCACACCTGCATTGATTGATTGATTTTTATTTCACAGTTTGCGTCATGGGTACATTTCAAACGAAAGCACAAGTCAATACAAAAGCTGTTACGTCTTAGTGGATAATAATAATAATAATAAACTTTATTTGTATAGCACCTTTCATACATAAATGCAACTCAAAGTGCTTCACAGGGCAGAACATAAAACACAGGCAAGCAGTTAGAAAGAGAAAGGGGTGGGGAGAGCTCAGACTTAATTTACAGGGGCCAGTTTCAAATTGCAGCCGTTCGTAGGTGCTCTTTGAGAGCGGTTTGGAAGGAGTCAAGGGATTCACATGTCTTAATGGCTGTTGGTAGGGCGTTCCACATTTTGGTGGCATAGGATAGAAATGAATTTAATCCTGAATCTGGGTTGCACATGGTTTGTCGAACTCCCTCTGGTGTTGTGGGTGTGGACTTCGTTGACATTAAGGAAGTATTTAGACAGGTACAGCATGGGTATCTTGGTGGTGTAGCGAATCTTGTAGACCAGATCCATTGCAAAATGCTGTACTCTGGTGTTAACCCTAAACCTTTCCAGCCTATCAAAATGGGCAGGGTGGGGTTAGGTGAGTTTGGGGAGTGAGGCCAAGTAGTAGCCTGACCAGTTTGTTTTGGGAAGTCTGGACTTCCATACTAACTACTACCATACTAACTAGGTGCAACTTCCTATAGACACCCCATTCATCCAAACAGAAAAGAAAATCTAGGGGGAGAGGGGAGTTGCACCACTCAGTTCACACGGGTGTGATTTTCCTAAGTGTCAGAGTTTGGGGGTGATTGTTGGATATCACTCCATGGCCCTGCGTAACCACCTGTTTTGAATTTGCACATAATGCAGGAGGCGGCAGGAGGTTGCTTTACTAAAAACGAGTGCTTCCAAACTCCAATATCACCTGCAAGGAATTTCTTTACAGGAAGTATAGCTCATAAGAAGTCTACAGTGGATTTGTATGAAACAAACACTTTGCAGATAGAAAGAGGATAATTCAAGCTTTTCCCACAGCTGCAATGTGTCAATGAGTTTGACGTTGTTTAATACAATCAGATAGGACTTTTCTGTTTGGATGAATGCAGGGCTGTCTATGGGAAAATACAGATAGCACCTTGCTGGCAAGCTGTGTCGAGAGCACACTGTGCCTTCATGTTCCACATGGCGGTGATTACCTACCTCCCTGACCTGCCATCAGCACTGCCTGGTGCACACCTGTAATCAACATACATGTCATGCCAGGTTGTCATTAGTCCCTCTGCAGGGAACACAAAAGCGCTCTGTTTCTCCTGATTGGCATCCCAATTCCCAACATGGCGTGTTTAGCATGGGGTAATTGGCCCTGCTCATTGACTGCCTGCCTTTTACACCCCCAAATGTAATTAGACCGACAGAACAAATGAGAACTGCATGGTCCTCTCGAAATAATGGGTCCGTTTCTCTCTGAGGGGATCACGTTAACATTAAGTGTCCTGGCCCTGGCTGGCTGGCAGGCACTAGGCAGGGCCCCACTGTCTGTCCACAGCACTAATGACACACCTCAGCAAGCAGCTACAGGTCCATGTCATGATTGCACAGGTGGCATGGAATACGCAAGGGGAAAGAAATTAAAACGCAGGGGGTAAGCTGTATCCATATCATTATTATACTAGTTCACCATGGCTCATTTGTTTCAGTCTTGTGCTGTAGGGGGTTGATGGAGTAATTTGTGATGAAGATGACTATGTTGTATTTATTTTTACAATCCAGTACTTTACTGATTTAATAACTCCCCCCAGTCCCCCGCCTGCACCAGAAACTTTTGTCTACAGCATTGGGGATCAGGAGGATGAAAAGCCACACATGAAAGGCCACAGTTTGTGACATGAATATAAAACATGGTGATACAGGTTCTATATTCCATGAAACCGGGTCCCCAGACTCCCCATGTCGCCAAGCAATTCTTCCCCATGTGCACGACACGTATAGCCTACCCACCCGCAGCAGCTTGAAATGCTAAAGCCTATATACTATAGACTAGAGGGTATGCGCATGCATAAAGTGAATGGCAGATCGAGTGGCAAATCGAGTGGCAAAGTGCGTGACAAAGTTAATTTAATGTTTAAGTCGTTTTTTGCCACTCAGTAGGCATTCCCGCATAACTTCCGGGTGTGATGATGATGTCACGCGCATACCCTACTACTACTACTACTACCCGTAACCTGGAAAGGCTTAGGGTCGACAACAGAGTAATAATAATAATAATAATAATAAAACTTTATTTGTATACCTTTCATGACATGAAATGCATCTCAAAGTGCTTTACAGAGCAATGGAGAAAAAAAAGAAAAGCAAGGCAACGACATTAAAAAACAAGCAGTAGGCCTAATGCAGTACAGTGAGGACATGAATAACAAAAAATAAAAGATCAATTAAAAGCAATGTTGTAGAAGTGGGTCTTGAGCTGTGCTTTAAAAATGTCTACAGAGGCTGCCTGACGAAGGTACAGTTGGAGCTTGTTCCATGCCGACGGCCCGTAGAAGCAAACAGCTGCTTCCCCGTATTTTTTAGTTTTTTAGTATTTTTTCATTTTTTTAGGCAAAGCGAGCAGGCCAGCAGTGGAAGACCTTAGTGGGCGGTTTGGGACATATTTAGGCAGGCAGTCATGTAGGTAGGAAGGTGCCTACAGCAACTTGCAATGGGTCGGTCCACAAGATTCGCTACACCAACATGATACCCATGTCCATGTACCTGTCTAAATACTTCCTTAATGTCAATGAAGTCCACACCCACAACACCAGAGGGAGTGCAACAAACCATGTGCAACCCAGATTCGGCACAAACAAGGGATTAAATTAATTTTGCTCCTAGTATATGCCACCAAAATGTGGCCCTACCAACAGTCATTAAGACATGCAAATCCCTTGACTCCTTCAAAACCGCTCTCAAAGGGCACCTACGGATGGCTGCAATTCTAAACTGGCCCCCCTAAAATCTGAATGCCCCCCACCCACCCCCTCACTGTATATATGTTTCTTTTCCCTTTTTACCTACTTTATGATGAATTCCTGTTCTGTTCTTTGGCTATATATTGGAAGTGTCTATTTGTACGAAATGTTAATGTTTTGATGAATTGAACAAGGTGGACCCTCTTGTAAACAAGTGTAATGCTTTATTGGGTCGTCCACTCACAGTTATATAAACAGTCTTTGTATTGAGTTGTGCTATAGAAATGTAGCCTACTGCAATTCTGCAAACTGTTAATAAATATACTGATCCATCTTCATCTGGAGTCCACCTTCCATGCCGCTCAGCCCCATCACCACCCGGCCCCACCCATCGAATCTACAAACGGGTCCCCATTCAACACAACACCTCCGCCCCCTTGTGTGCATCACCCTCCGTCATATTACTCCACTTGGCTCTGTGGCTCAGTCAGAGAGCGTGGCACTCTGGCGGCCAGTGGCGAGGCAGAGGGGCATACAGCGGCACACAGCTGTCGGCTCACCATCCTTCCGTGAGCTCCGTGTGAGAATTCACACTAATCCCCGACTGTCGGGGCCCGACCTGATCAATAGAAGTTATAAACAGAGAAAATGTACAGTTAACTGCGTGACTGATTTGCGTCATGGCGTTGCTGACCTTTCCCTTTTAGGTACAGCAGCTTAACCGATCGTCATCATCATGGGCAACCAGAAGCACGCCTAAAAAGTGATTATTTTGAACTTTTTGTTGTTGTAACCCACGAAATGGATTTCTATTCTTTGAATGAATCGACTGACTGTGCGCACGGAGATGAGCTCCAGAATGGAACCGTTTACGAGAGCCTGGACCCCGCAAACATCACCTGTACGTTCGCGGTCCGCATACCAGAAGTTCCAGAACGCAAACAAAAAGGTGAGCGGTGAGTTTAACTGAATTTACAGTTACACACTAGTTTAGGCTATTCTGTTAGAAGGATGTCAAAGTAGCCTATATGTCAATGTCTGAATGAAAGCACTGGACAATTTTTATTTTCCCAAATGTACTAGGCCTAATCTAAAAAAAGAAACGCACAATTGCAAAATAATAATTTGATCAGTAGCCTATTGTCTCATTGTCTGTGTGGGCATGTTTTTGCGCAAATCATATCCTTGTAAATTAATATGGATTCTGGTCATCACTGAAAAGCATAAGCTTGAATTGTAGTTGCCTATTTTATATTAGGCATATATGTTTATTATATCGGTTTTTTTTTAGAGAGGGAGATCTGCAGATATTGAAAATTGTGTGTCAGCAAAACCTCAAAGCATGTTGTTAAACATAGGCAAGGTGGTATAGCCAACCGTCATTTCTCACCTCTCTACTTTTTCAGCTTTTTATAGTTGGCTATTTCACGAAAATACTCTGCCTACTAGTTAATTCAGTGTATAGCCTATTCCTATTCCCCTGGTCATGATGAATGATGCTTAGGCCTAATAGGCCTACTTCAAATTCTAAAGGCAGCTGTTACTTTATCAATCAACTCTTTCTATTTCCGTTCCCCTAAATATGCCTTAATGATTCTTTGCAACTGTTGCGCTGTAGTAAGCAGGGGGGGGGGATATATATATATATATATATATATATAATATGGCACCATATACTGGCGTGAGTGTGAATATTATATATATCCTATAACATTTCCTGATTATGGCTGCGCACATTTTTGATTAAGCATGCTTGTAAGTTGTATTCAACACATACTCTGGTATACATAGGCCTACCCTATAATTAATCTGCACGCACAAGAGATGTGCAAGTCACATGGTGCTGTCATCTTTATCGCTTACTCAGCCACTCAGACAGACTATCACTCTCCCACCATGTTCAGTCTTCATTCATGACCCTCTGTATGGTCTATGCCCCCCCCCCACCACACTCACACACACACACACACACACACACACACACACACACACACACACACCCCTCTTAACGCCTGTTCCACCGCCTCTCTCCCCATGTCAACCTTAATATAATACTCTATGTCAACACCCCCCCCCCCCCCCCCCCCATTTACCCCCACCCATGTTTTATTCCATCACTCAGTTTGTGTTTGTGGTGAAGGCTGAAGCTGAGAGCCAAGCTGTACCACAGTCAGAACGGACCCTCAGACACGGCTGCACCATAACGTATAGTCTTTATAACTGGCTGGCTTCACACACACCTGCCACACACCATTTTAATAAAAGGGCAATTCAGCTTGTTTATTTTCAATGGCTTGAGACAAGTTCTCAAATGCAATCAATGAATAATAAGTTGCATGACGATGTGTTAATCGATAACTGACCTTCTTTACCTTTTGGCCACCAAATTGCACCGTGTCAGATTCAGAAACATTCGGATATTACATTAAGAGTCTTCATTTGATTATGATGCAGTGTATTGAGTCTTTGCGGACAGAGTTGCATATACAGCACTGCACATAAGACAAACAGACAACCTACACAGTATAGTTCTGCAGACGTTTGTGGCTTGACAAAAAGTACCTCCTTCACTCTCTCTCTCTCTCTCTCTCTCTCTCTCTCTCTCTCTCTCTCGCTCTCTCATTTACCATTACCACACCCCAGCCCTCCTAGGCCTGTCTGTACAGTATGCCATCTCCATCACTCCCACTGTCTCATCACTCATCACACTCTACCACCTGAGAGCGGAGGTGTTTAATAGTACCCACCACACGTACTGTTTGTGCACTGCAGCGGCTACACATTTCAGACACACTTTGTTTGAATCTTTAATTGTCTCTGGTGTCAGTGGTGGCTTGACTGTTCTGGGATGAGCTTTGGTTTGAGCCGAAATGACATTTACTGTTATGGATTAGCAACTGGCTGTGACATTTAACAAAACCGCACTCAGCCATGAGCATGTTGGAAGAGTTGAATTTTCCCCTTGTGTGTGTGTGTGTGTGTGTGTGTGTGTGTGTGTATGTGCGCGTGTGCGTGCGTGTCATGTGTGCGTGTGGTGACTGACATCAAGTCACCCCACCTAGTCATAATCAAAAGGTGTCATTAGGAGAACAGACGAAACATAAAATATTCATGATTTGGCTTATTCATGTTAATTAATGGTATGGATCATTTATTTATTCAAGTAATATGTCACGGCAATTCTGATGTTAGTAGTTTCTGCCCTTGCTGTGCAAATTCATTCCAGATTCTTTCATGCTTATGTGCTTCCTGTGCTTATGTGCTTCCATGTCAAACATTCCTCATAATTGTGTTTCTTATGCTTGTTCAGTTTTGCCTCTGATCTGTACAGCACTTGGGTCAATCTTGGTTGTTTTAATTAAAATGTAATTAAATGTAATTAAATGTTCATTTGATTTGATTTGATTTTTTTACATAAGCAAAAAAAATGTAGTCCTCTTTCCACCACTGTTTACACGTTCAGAGTTGACCCATTTAGGCCTGACGTCGAAATGGGTCAACAGTTTTCTGAAATGCCTTATGTTTCTGTATCAGTGCATGGTGCTCCATATTTCATGTCAAGGACCCCAAAAATTATATGTCACTATAATTATCTGAAAATATGTTATTCCAGGAACCACTCAGAAGCAAAGATTTGACTTAAAAACGTTCGCTCTGAAAGAATATATATTCAAAGATTTGTGCCACATTTTCACGATTTTTCAAAAATAGCAGACCTACAAGCTCGTAGCCTTGTAGATCTGCTATTTTTCAATAGCTGAAGTATAAAACAGCAAAAGGGGTTCCTGCCCAGAATGGGTTAAATGAACTCTGAAGATTTGACTGTGAGAAAGCTCCATCTGTGGTGTGTACAGTACTACAGTTACAGTACATTGACCAAGAGGCAGTCGCCCAGTTCTGATAAGTATAGGCGATGAAGAATATTGTTCCGTCAAATGTGCTGGTGGTGAGGGAGTTATATCACTCCCATACACACGCATGTACACTAATGCTTCACCCTTCTTTAATTAAAAAGTTATTTTGTGGCTGCTATTTCTGTGCACACTCTTAATGAGCCTAATTGTGACGTGTTAACAACAGAACAGAAGCCAAGGGGAACGCAGTTGTGTTACTGTGGTTTGCTTGTGTGAGTGAGCAAGATAATCCATTACATGTTATTAGTCAAAGAAGATGTGTGCGCGCGTGTGTGCGTGCGTGCGTGTGCGTGCGTGGGTGAGAAAGCAAGCCTCAAACCATCACTAGACCTGCTGAATGGCAGGATTCCAGTGGCGCTCCAGAGTGCATCCATTGTGGGCGCACTTTGCACCCTAAATTTTTAAGCACATTTTATTTTAGTATATATTTTGGCCCACGTACTGCCTCGGTTTGTTGTTGTTGATTTGTGCTCTTAATTGAGAGTAGAACGAGGCAAAGCAGAAATGGAAAAATAGCTTCTTCCCTCACATGCAACTTGTCAACCCCGAAGGGGTACTTTGGTGGTATAGATGGTAGGTGTGTCTGAGTATGTGCACTTACCGCATGCACACTCGTGTGTGTGTGTGTGTGTGTGTGTGTGTGTGTGTCTATCTCTCTGGCCCAGTATCCTTCATATTCGTGCTTGTGTGACTATGGGACACATTCTGGTGCTGTGTTAATCCCCCAGGGCATGCCATGCACGCACGCTGTAGGCAAACTGTTTTGGTGTGTTCTGTTTCTCAACAGCAGGTGAATGGATGTTGACTGACAGGGGTGAGAAACCGAGGCTTTAACGGGATGTGACCCGGGGAAGCTTTCTAATCCCAGAGGGCTCGGACTCTGTGATGCAATTGCCATTCCAAAAGGCTGCCATGCCACAGCTTACTTCGTTTCTGTTGAGACTAGATGCGCTGGCACGGTGATGTAATAGCATACATGCGGTCCAGACAGTGTGTGTGTGTGTCCAACAGCATCTGTACTGTTAATACAGTATAACCCTTGCACACGATAGACTTTTATCTCAATGCTAAACATTTTAAATACACAGTATGAAAAACTGTAGATGGGTGACGGCTGATATAGCTAACCACATGTGTGACATGTGACACTATAGTGTCCCTATTCACAGCAGGCAAACGGTGAGTGAAACTAGTAACAAATAGCAGATCTACAAGCTCACAACACGGCATGTTATGCTGAGTTGTGAGCTTTAGAATGGATTTATTTGTTATGAAAAATGTGTTAACTCCCAGATGCAGGCGCCGGAGGACTGAGTCTAATTTGGTCATCTCGTACTGATGTATAACCAGAAGTTAGTCCACTGACGGTGAGTAAGAACATGACTGAGTGCGGACGACATGCAAATTATTGTCAGCACTCCTGCATCCAAATAAGCTTTGCATTTTAGATGTCAACCCACAAAATTCGCGAATTCTGTCCAACTGTCGGGCATAAACTAACATTTAGGATTTAGCTGTGAGGATCCTGTATATTGGGAGGAAGAAAGACTGCAAAAGCAGACAACCCTCCAAATTAGAAGAGTTTTCTTTTATAGGTGCAAGGCTCAGAAGTGCAAATGGAAACAAGGAAACAATAAATGTCCTTTTCACATTTGTTTATAAACCATGTGAAAAGGACATTTATCGTGTGCTGGCGTTTCCTTGTTTCCAGCTGTATATAGGGCCTATTGGGGACATTAGCAGTCAGTTCATACCCTGAAGAAGGCATCTTGTTTGCCGAAACGTCGGTTCAATAAAAGTTTCTTGCATCGTGACTACAAGACATTAGCAGTCACAACACTGTCCTTGTTTGTGGATAATGGCCGACGGTTGTTCATGCTTAATGACAAAGACCTTCCTCCAGCAGCATCGGAACACCATATTTCAAAGCTACAATTCAGATGAATACGAGCAATGAATTGTCACATTATGTTCCAACTTCTTCTCAATTACTGTCTACTGTAAATATCGTTCTGTCAACCGCAGATGAAATTCGAATTTGTTGCCACTCATGCAGAAAAATGTGATTGCTCAAAGGAATCACTGTTGCTTTTTCATACATGAACCATTTTAATATGGTTAATGCAGAGGCCCGGACAGCTTTCCTTCCCCCTGTGGTTCTTTCTCACTCTTGCTTTTTCGTCCTATCACTGCAATTATGCTGTACTGTATACATGTCTAAAGGATATAACATGTGCGCGCACGCACGCACACACACATGCAGTCTTTTGACATTGTCTCGTTAGCTGACGGCAGGGTATATGGATCAATACAGACAAGAGTGATAGTATTGATTTGTATGTAAAGACACAGTGCTGATGAATGTGTGCAATGGGGAGTCGGGGGACTCTCCTTGAAGCACTGCACCTATAGCCCTCTCTCTCAGCGGAGGCAGACTGTCGCGCACATTTTCGGTTGTGCACAGCGGCTGCGCACAGTTTTTAGACAGCTGGTGGATGGAAAAGAAGCTCCACCTCCGCGCCCGACTGACGCGGAGGAGAGCGCGTCCGTGAAGCTGTCCGTCGCGTCAGTCTGGCGCGGAGGTGGAGCTTCTTTTCCATCCACCAGCTGTCTAAAAACCCCACGAAGAAGAAGGGCTTCATGTTCTTCTGACGCGTCCACGCGCGACAGTGTGCTTGCGGCCTCTGAGGGTCGGACTGCTGACGCCTTATAGTTAACTTGTTCTCTAAAGTTCAAGTTGTCGGTCCGATCATATGTGTGTGTGCGTGCGTGCGTTTGTGAGTGACTGTGTGTGCATGTGAATATGTACATAGGCCTATGTCAAATTTTATGTGGGGGTGGGGGGCTGCCTCTAACAGCCAGGCTAGAGAGCAAGGCACCAAGAGAGGATAACAGTAAACATGAAAACGATATATATGCCAATTTTATTGTCGATGTTGCTGCACTGCCTCTGCAATGGCATCCCTCTAACTCAGGGGTGGGCAACTTTGACGATGGAGAGGGCCACTATATTTCCACACTCACTCCAGAGGGGCCACAGTGCATGTTACTGTCGTAGCAAAAATATCCGATCTACAAGCTTGTAGATCGTTATGTTAACTTTATGAAATGTTAACATAACTACATTGGACACAAAAAGACAATAACATGTTAATACTAGTCATTAAGTACTATACATTTAATTCTATAGTCATGAAGTAATTAAAGTGGGTTTGGAATTGTAACAGGTAAAATCAATACTATATCAGTATTCTGATATTAACATGCGGGCCGCAAAAGTGAAGGTGGTGCTCTAACTAAACTCTAACCCATTTTGGGCGGGAACCCCTTTTGGTGTTTTAAAGCATTATGTTACACTTTAGCTATTGAAAATTAGCAGATCTACAAGCTCATAGCTCAGAGTGCCACGCTATGAACTTGTAGGTCTGCTATTTTTGAAAAATCGTGAAAATGTGCCTCAAATCTTTGAATATACATTGTTACAGAGTGAACATTTTAACTCAAATCTTTGCTTCTGGCCGTGGAGGTCCCTGGAACAACAATATTCAGATGGGGGGAGGAGTCATATTACATATAACTTTTGGGGTCCTTGACATGAAATATTGAGCACCACAGAAACATATGGGTTTTTTTCTTTTTCAGAAAACTGTCAGGTTTTTGAAGATCTTTTTTCTTTTAAATTTCGACGTCAGGCCTAAATGCAGGCTAACATCCCTTTTCACCACTGTTTTGTCTCCCTGCTTCTCCGCAGCAGAGGACCACACGCTGCGCATCTTGCTCTACGCGCTCATCTTCCTGCTGAGCGTCCTGGGCAACCTGCTGATCATCGTGGTGCTGGCGGTCAACCGGCGCATGCGCACCGTCACCAACTCCTTCCTGCTGTCGCTGGCCGTCAGCGACCTGATGATGGCCGTCTTCTGCATGCCCTTCAACCTCATCCCCAACATCCTCAAGGACTTCATCTTCGGAGCCGCCATGTGCAGGATAGTGGCTTATCTCATGGGTGAGGCATGGTGTGATATTGGGGGTGGTGGTGGTTTCAGACTAGTAGGGAGGGATGCTCCGATCAGGGTTTTTATTTTGGGGCCGATCCCGATGATTGTTTTTCCTCATGGTCGGCCGATACCGATCTTGTGCATAAGGGGAAGATTTGAATATTTCCAAAATTATTATGCCAAAAACCACATCAAAACTGTTCCTGTGTGTGTGTGTGTGGGGAGGAAGGGGAGAATGTTTAGGCCTGTCACAAAGATGCAAAATTATATTATACTATACTTTATATCCGATTGACTATTATACCACTTAAATGGTATTTATGAAGGCCATGCTTTGACCTTTATTGACCTTTTAAAGGAGACGGCTGCTGATTGTCAGGGGTAGCGAGTTCTATAGTTTACTTCTCCCCCAAAGTCCAAATCTAAATGAGAGTTTTCCGAGTTTTAGGTGGTGGCTATGGTCAGGTCTGCAATGCTGGTTCTTGGTTAGTTGGGATTGAACTTTGCTACGCTTCTGAAAAAGCTTGCAAAGTATACACAGGGGCGCTGTCTGTGTAGATTTTGTGTACCTGGTTCAGCTATAGTTGAACTGACCCGGCTGCCAGCCCAATTGCTGGAAATGCTGTTTTCTAACATGGTGCCTCGCAGACAGCCCTGAGCCAGCCTATTTTGAACATAAAACCAGTGAGTTTGCTATTAAATGGGTACTAGCTGAGTCCAGAAACGGCACTTTCCTGGCAAAGAATTTGGTTCAGCCTTTCACCTTGCTCATGGTCTTAAAACGGTGTAAATCGCTTGTTGTAGTGTTGAAAAAAATTCCAAAGTGCCGACCACAACAACAGACCGGACAGGGCAGCCGCGCACTGCTAGGCAGCTTTCCCATTGTAAACAACAGGGACTCAATTTCCCATAACCTTTTGCACGTCGGAGCGATGGACCTTTTTTGCGATGACGTCAACACGCGTCTCATATCCCATTCTGTCCGGTGGATTGCCCGTATGACTTAAAACAGATTAAGGCCCAATCCCAATTGCCTCCCTCAAGCCCTGAGCCCTGGACCCTCATTGACTTTAATGACGTCAGCTGTAAGTGCTTGAGGGTGAGAGGCTGCAAGGGCTCCAAATTGTTGTGAAAGAAATGGGACAGCACTTTGAAGATGAGTCCGCCATTCATGGCACTTTGCATCACTTTATAAAAGCTGTCCTTATTCACAGCCAGTGCCTACCTACATGCTTGGACTATTTATACATGTCTATCACGCCTATTTTAGTATTTAAGCTGATTGTTTTATTATTAGTTTCATAAATACACTTTCCTGTGTGATATGGGTTGTAATATTCATATAATAATATTCATTATACATTTCATTTCCATATTCTTTTACTTTGCTCATTAGACATTTCTCATAATGTTTCCCTTATTATTATTGTTATTAAATATATAGCCTATATCCTTCCATTCCGTCTCCTTTTGAGAACAGTGAGAAAGCACTATTGTGTTTGTTGACATTCTAACCGCGACACATAACTAATTTGCATACTTAAATGATTGACGTTCGGAGGATCCCCCTCATTCCCCTGGTAACGCTATGAACTGTGGGTAATTTCTTTGCTAAAGTCAGCCAAAGTCAGCATCGATGCTGACTTTGGCAAAGGGCACATAAAGGGGCGGGGCTAGCCCTCACTGACTTACCGATTTCAAATGGGACATCCCTCAAGCCCTCGCAGACTTCACATGAACGCGCAGCTAAGTCAGTGAGGGCTCATTTAGTCAGCAAGGGAGTGGATTGCGATTGGGCCTAAGAAACGTGGATTAAACAATGAATCACAGGGAAAGTGTTGTACAATTAATTCACTCGAGTAACTAAGTGAATAGAAGTCAAAGTGTTAAGAGCCATGCGATTTGTTCAGTGTGCTCTATTATTAATTGCTACCAATGTACCATAGATAAAGTCTGTAAAAGAGTTATTGCTCACCAAGCTAGGCAATGTACTGCTTTTTGCAATGAACTCTCGCTTTTTTTTTACTCACTTTGGAGGAAGTGTGCTAAAATTTTACTTTTTTTAAGCTCCCTTGCACTTTATTTTAAAGGAAACCCCATGGTGTACAAGAGAGGGTAGTCGGCAAAATCGATACAGCTGGACTGCATGAAAGGGGAGAAGTACATAATGGTGAATCGAAAATTGAGACTGCCTGAGTTTAGATGGATCTTTTGCTATAGAGAAATGAAAGAGACTGGTGAGAAAAAACGAAAAAAAAACAAAAAACTGCAGTGACAGAATAACAAGAGAGCTGGATCGTTCTCATTGATAAAAAAAAAAAAAGTCTGAATAGAAGATGTGCAATAGATAAAACTTAAAGAGCGGCCGGTTTCCCACCGCGGGGGCCGTGAACGAGAGCGAAGCCGTCTCTGCAAGGCACATGTGGAGAAAGGTTTTGTCTCCGGAGAGATTGCTGGAGAGATTGCTCTTCGCTTCGGCTTGGCCATGCTCTCCACCTGCTCCCGGGGGTCCAGACAGGGTGTGTGTAACGGCTCACTGGGCCCATGCAGGCTCATTCCTCAATCCCATTTCTTTTTTTTCCTTTCCTTGTGTCTATCCCCATTTCCTTTGTACATATAGCACAGAGTATACACCTCCACACCACCGCCCAACACCTTCCATGGTCTCTGCCATGTGTGCACACACACACACACACACACACACACACACACACACACACACACACGCAGCGTTTGTATTATAGTCTGAGCAGAGGAGGTGGTTTTTGAGAAGAGTAATTTCCCCCACCTTGCCTGTAACGCGGGAGACGTATATGATCACATCAGTGACCCAGGCCAATGTGATTTCCCTCACCACAAGACCCTGATAAACCATCTCCTCCTCCTCCTCTCCTCCATGAATCACCTTCACGCCTGGCAGAAATGTATAATGTTATTCCACCCAGAAATGTTTTGTATGTTCCACTTACTTCATTATATTCAGTAGAAAAGTTTGGAGAGACTGGAAAGATGACACGATTCCAGGGTCATATGGTACATGTGGGAAATATATGTTGCTACTGTACCTAGATATGTGGCCTGCCATTGGATATGAAAGCAGGGAATCATAGCTTCAAATTGACATAGTGGTTGTTCAGTTTGACCCACCAGTTTTGGAGATACTGTATGGCTTATAGAGTACTGTCTTGCAGAAAACAGCGAGTTGAGTAAACAGGCTTGAAAGGTTGACTTCTGTGGTCTCTAACACTACACTTAGCTACATGTTTAAGCATTTATTTCATATTTACATGTCTGTTTCAGCTCTGACACTTATTTCATACATGCTCTTCTAGTATGTGAAGAGTCTGCCTGTGCTGTGCTATTAACTCATTTTGGATAATTTTCTTTTAAAGTTTTTCTCCTCTGGTGAAAAGCTGGAGGTTGCACGATGGCAGGTTCTCAGTCAAATCTGGTCACATATGGTGTCCCAGCATACAATAAGGTCAGACTAAAGAGGTCCTTTGTCCACCAATCGACCTCGAGGCTTAATCAGGAGTTTGGTCAGGTGTAGGTTGAGTGGTGAACATTGCTCTTGTCTTCATGTCCATGTAATCTTGTTTTGTTCTTTGTGCTATGTCAAATGTGTGTATATGTGTTCTGCAATACACGGCTGCTGGGTCGCTAGACAAATGTCAGCGTGAACTGACAATAACGCACTATATCATATATCATATCATATGTACAGCAGGATACCTGCTAGAGATTTATGTCTTGGCCTGTACGGCCGTGGAAACACTTTAAAAAACGCTCCAATTTGACTCGCAGCAGGGGGGGGGGGATTTACTATTCTTTGCTCGGAGGGGGCTGAGTCGGCTCAAGCGAACATTGCAACGTTCAACGCAGCGACTCGCTCGCTTTAGCCTTGCTCGGTGGCGTCTCTCATGGCTCTTGAGACGGCGCCTCTCCGTCGCCGTCTAAAACTATAGGGCGAATGTCCCTCTCTTCGTGGGCCAAAGTCCCTCCCGTTGTGGTGTGTCCCTTTCAAGCTAGAAAATGAAATTACATATTTATATATTGAAAATACACAGTTGTTGGACAAAGTGGTTATCAGCCCCATCTGGTGACCGGGACAGCCAAGCCGGGACAGCCGGGACAGCCAAGCCATCTATAAAACATGTAGACCAATCAATCACTGCCCTTTTCTTCTCAAAACAGAAGCACCACCAGCCATGAAAGCCTGAAATGCCTGGTGAAGTGTGAAATGAGTTGGAAGTCTATGCATGCGAAATATTATGTTTTAATCCTTTAGTTACGCCAAAATCTATACCTTTTTTTGTTACCTGTGAAGTACAGTATACCAAGATTGCCATATACAGTACCACATTTGGGCCAGATACCCAATGCAGCCAGATAACGCCTGTCAGCCTTTCTGGCCATGAAAGAAAAATAAATAAATAAATGCATAAATAATAATAAGAAAATCGATTCTGAACTTGGCAATTCGATATTATATCGAAAATCGCGATATATCACTGAATGGATTCTTTCACCCACCCCCTACTTTGTTTTTCACAGGCATATCCGTGAGCATCTCCACATTCAGCCTCGTCGCCATAGCGATCGAGCGCTACAGTGCCATCTGCAACCCTCTGAAGTCTCGGGTGTGGCAGACGTGCTCCCACGCCTACCGGGTCATAGCGGCGACCTGGCTGCTCGCCTTCGTCCTGATGATCCCGTATCCCGTCATCAGCCACCTGGAAGCTCACCAGCGTCCCGACAACACCACCGCACATCAGTGTCGCCACATGTGGCCGCAAGTCAAGGCCGAGCAGACCTGGTAAGCTGGTGTGCGTGCGTGCGTGCGTGCGTGCGTCTGTGTGTGTGTGTGCGTGCGTGCGTGCGTGTGTTTGTGTGTGTTTTATGAAGTCCCGGTGGTATTGATCTACTTTGATCGGAACAGATGGAGTCAGGGAAATTGGGGGAATTACTCATTTACAATCGTTTAAACCGTTTATTTACAATCGACATGCTTTAGATAAATGAACACATGCTTGCTTTTACATTAACATACAGACTAGAGTAAACGCCTCAGTTCCTTTTTTGTGAATGTTGGTTTATCACCAGAGGCTTTTTTTGTCCGCCCACAATCTCTGTGGGCGGACACAGAGATTCCAGACTAATATCTACACTGTGATATTAGTCTGGCCATGCCAGGCTGAACAATTTCATGTTGCACTTGATGCCGATAGCCTATAGCCTTATCCGTCACCTCAGCGAAGGTTAACCCATTTACTGTATAATTGAGGACAATTTTTTTTTTTTAAGTCTTCGAAATCATGACAATTTTCTGATAAATCAGTGGTGCTCAATATTGTCAAGGACCCCAAAAATAACATGCATTCGGCTGCCGACACCCATCTGAAAATATGTTGTTCCAGGGATCCCCCAGAAGCAAAGATTTCTGTTAAAAACGTTCTCGCTCTGAAAGAACATATATTCAAAGCTTTACGCCACAATTTCACGATTTTTCAAAAATAGCAGATCTACAAGCTCATAGCTAAAGTATAAAATAATGCTTAAAACACCAAAAGGGGTTCCCGCCCCCAAAATGGGTTAATAATACTGTATACAGTTATGTTATGTATTTATTGTACTGTGTACTGTCTCTGGTGTGTCTCAGGTTCATCCTGCTGCTGATGGTGCTGTTTGTCATTCCTGGCGTGGTGATGATCGTGGCCTACGGTCTCATCTCCAGGGAGCTCTACAGAGGCATTCAGTTTGAGATGGGCCAGAAGAGGGTGTCCACAAGTGAGAAGCCTATTTAACTCTTTGAGTACACCAGCACACTATAATAAAATCCTCACAGGTCCATTTGGTTCCATTTGTAGAATTACAGACCAAAAGGATTTTGGTTGCATTTATACACTCGGTTCCATGCATTTGGTTCCATTTGTACACTCAGGGTTACAGACGCAAGTACTGCACTTAAGTACTGCACTTAGGGCGGCGGTGGCTCAGGGGTAGAGTGGCTGGATGGTAACCACAAGGTTGCCAGTTCGACCCCATGGGCTCCCCCAGAGTCAGTGTGGAAGTGTCCTTGAGCAAGACACTGAACCCCTAATTGCTCCCGATGTGCTGGTTGGTGCCTTGCATGGTTTCCGCCGCCATCGGTGTGTGAATGTGTGTGTGTGAATGGGTGAACGTAATGCACAATCTACTGTATGTAAAGCGCCTTGGATAAAGGCGCTATATAAATGCACCATTTACCAAGTACAATTTTGAGGTATTTGTACTTTACTTGAGTATTTCCAATTTCCAATACTTTTACTTCTACACCACTACATCTTAGAGACAACATTTTTACTTTTACTCCACTGCAATTATTACTGTTACTGTTACTTTGGAGATTTTAATTTTTATTAGAAAACATACATTTACCACTTCAACCCTATATACATTTCGGCCATTTGAAAATAGGCGATCTACAAGCTCACAATGCGATGTACTTTTGTACTTTTACTTGAGGACATTTTGAATACGGGACTTTTACTGGTAACAGAATACATCTACATCGCAGTATTTATACTTTTACTTAAGTAAAACATTTGAGTACTTTTTCCATTGAGTTGAATAGCCCTGACATAATGGGTGCGCCACAGGTGGCCGAGGAAATGAAATGCAATGCATTTCTCCCATAGGATTTTCTTTAAGTATTTATTTAAAGACGGTTACGCCGCGGACAAAGCCAACTCGGATCGTGACAAATCATGACAATGAACACAATGTTTTGGGCCGATCAAATAATTTATAAGAAGAAAAACAAAACAAATAGTGTTGTCTCCTGCCTTTATTTTCTTCTTTCTAATGATTTGATCGGCCCAAAATATTGTGTTCATTGTCATGATTTGTCACGATCCGAGTTGGCTTTGTCTGCGGCGTAACCGTCTTTAAATAAATACTTAAAGAAAGTCCTATGGGAGAAATGCATTGCATTTCATTTCCTGGGCCACTCGTCGTTCTGAAAGGGGGAGGGACTGCGACGCTCTATAGAGGGTATGCACATGCATAAAGTGAATGGCAAATCGAGTGGCAAAATGAGTGACAAAGTGAGTTTAATGTCGTTTATCGTCGTTTAATGCAATCAAATTCAAGGTTTCTGTTTGGATGTCTCTGTTATGGGCTGTCAAGGCCAGAAAGTCGTTTTTTGACACTCAGTAGACGTTCCTACATAGCTTCCAGGTTTGATGATGATGTCAAGCGCATACCCTCTATATGCAATAACTTTTTCAACTATTATATTGAAAACCATTTTAAAATAGTGAAAATCGACATGTTGTGAGCTTGTAGATCGGCTATTTGAACTATTTGAAAATGTTTTTCAAAATGGTAAAAGAAAAACATTCAAGGCATAATGGGTAATTTAAGTGATTGAATAGTTTCCCCTGGAGACGATGTGTTTCAGAAGGCTGTTACTTCCCAGCTATAGACGCCATCTCTCTTACTGGAAGGTTTTCTTCTCCCGGGTTGTTTTGACGAACAATTTCCATCAAAATATACATACCGGTAAGCGGCTATACAATCATTACAACGTGTGCAGGTTAAGTGTATCGTCATAACCTTTTGTGGGCATGCGAGAGCCTGTCTGGCATGATCTCATCTGGAGGTATACACCGTGGTACGTTCGCTGATGCTCCATTAGCGGATGGAATTTGGCTGGCGGCCGCAGGTCTCGACATCACCATCTGTTTGGTCTCAGGGAAGAGATGGAGGGGAGGGGCTGGGGGGTTGCCAGGTGAAAAAAAAGAACAACTGTATTGATATGTTGTTACAGTAAGTGCTTCTAAATTGCCCTGCTTTATACACAGATCAGATTTTGAAGAAATCGGGTGAGAATGAGTGAATGAGTCAGTCTGTGTGAGTGAGACAGTCTGTGACCTTGGAATCGGCTGGCCCTGGAGGTCAAAATAAGCTTTTTGAAATTGTATTTACATACACCAATTTCCCATGAGAGATGTAAGAGCTACTGTTTGGATGAATCACTGCTCTTTCCATTAAGGTGAGCAGCTGCACTAAGAGCTCAGGAAAAAAACATATCCGGAGCACATGAGAACAAATTGACATGACGCATGACGCAGCACTGTCTGTCACTTTGTGTTCACTGTAATTATGTTTTAAGTACATGTAATTCCAACACGGTATAAAATCCTGTATTCCAACACAGTATAGCATTCTGAGTGTTAATTATTTTAATCATGACCCTTTTTTAACCAGCTGCTGTGTAAGCAGTGCTTTCACGCCCACTTGCTGTAGTTGAGACCTATGTTTCTTATTGGCTGTACTGACAACCTATCGTCCCGATTGGCTGCCTCGTCTCTAGGAATTCACAAACCTTTTTTTTCCTCTAGCCGACCTCTCAGCCATGGGATATAAGGCAGCAGCTGGTAATTAATTGATGTCATCAATTCTTGTTTATTAATCTCTGTAAGGAGATTCTTGCATTTAGTCTACTTACTATAGCCCATAGAGCCCCATTGTGAACCCGGACATGTTGAGTACAAGGTTTTATGTTAGAAATGTTGAGTATGGGTCCCCCAGCATGTAGAAACTGCTGGATGCTAACTTGCATATGTTTGCAATTTTCATAATTGGCATAAATTATGTGACCATTAATGTGACCATTAATTAAAAAAAAAAAAAATCATCATGCTTTATGTAGCATGTGATGTGTCAAACTAGGGAGTTTTCATGGTGCTGAATCCATTCCAAGCATTAGTTTTGCCGTTTGGCCGTTTTTAGCCCAAGGAGTGTTTATTTGTGCAAAACGAATGCTTGGAGTGGATTCAGCACCATGAAAACCTAGTTTGACACATCACATGCCACATAAAGCATGACGACATTTTGACATTTCGGTAAGAACATAAGCACCCCCGATCCATCCTACGCTTTTCCGAAGACAAACTCACTCCATCTCTCTCGTGTCTTTCCTCTTTGTGCTTTCTCTGCTCCTCCAGTGCTGAAGAACGGCCTGGCCTCCTCCGCCGCCGCGTCCAGTGGATGCGACGACGACGGCGACGGATGCTACGTACACAACAACGCGGCCCCCCAGCCGCCCCACCACCACCACCCCTCCGTGGAGATGTCCACCCTGTCCGCCTCGGGCGGCGGCGGCGCCGGGGTGGCTCGGCAGCTGCAGGCGGAGGAGCCGCCCCGGCTGCGCAGCAACACCTCGGAGGCCAAGCTGGAGGCCAAGAGGCGGGTGATCCGCATGCTGGTGGTGATCGTGGCCATGTTCTTCGTGTGCTGGATGCCGCTCTACTGCGTCAACACCTGGCGGGCCTTCGACAACGAGTCGGCCGTGCGCGCCCTCTCCGGCGCGCCCATCTCCTTCATCCTCCTGCTGTCGTACAGCTCGGCGTGCGTCAACCCCGTCATCTACTGCTTCATGAACACGCGCTTCCGTAAGGCGCTGCTCGCCACGTTCGCCTGCCGCGGCGACGTGCCCTGCTGCTGCCGCGGCGGCGGCCGCCAGAGCCTCCTCCGCCGCAGCAGGCGCCGCGGCGGCGGGCCGCAGCGGGATGAGGAGGATGCCATGACGACGGGGACGTCCGTGTCGAGGTTCAGCTACACCACGGTCAGCAGCGCGGGGACCTGCTGAGAGGACGCGGCTGGAGGCCGCGCCGTTCCGTTGGGCGGTTTGGTCACCGTGGCAACGCCACCACACGTCCTTTTTATTCACAGGGGGGGGGAGGAAGAGAGCCCGAGCGACGGAAAAGTGCAACGATGAGGTCATGCTCGGCTCGCGGTCTGTGTGTGCGGCCGTGTAAAGAAAACCCCCGGTCTACTGCCTAATGTGTACAGACGGACGGAGACAGACTGTGTGTGACAGAAGTGTGACATGATGGTATTAATTGCCTTGTTTGGACTGACTGAGTGCGTGCTTTTAAATGCTATGTTCTTTTGTCTCAATGAATTCCCTTATTTATGATGGACCCTATAACCACAGGCAACATTACAAACTTATCCGTTTTAACCTTACTACTACTAGTTTGGAAGTGAAACTGAGAACCTGCCAGAGGCTCTGGACACAGATGAAGATGATGTACAGTACGTGGTTGTATTTCATTGCATCCCATTTTCTACTTACTGAAGACAATGGCCCACAATGTAATTGGCTTTTGGGATTTTTTTCCTGTGTATGCTGCAGTGTTTGTGTGTCTTGTGGCCTTGCACAGAACAGCACATACCTACACACAGTTTGTACTATATCCGCTAATATTAACTTTTCACAAAACTTAAGGCAGGCTATGATCGGGCCCGGGGAGAATCTAGTGCATTTAGTGGCAACAAAGAGTACTTTTTGTACTGTATTTCCCAGCATATGATTGGTACATTATACAATAATGTAATTTGCAGGATAAACCAATTTGGCCCTACATTGGGAGGATGTAGGTGAGATCTAAGATCAGTTTGAATTTTGGCATAGGTTTTTAGAGTTACTGTAGTAACAGAAAATAGACACAGAAAGACACCTGAATCCCATCCTCCCTCTTATATTCCTGTTTGCATTTTTTCTATGCGACTATTTCCATCATAACAGACCTTCACAGGAATAGTATACATACAGCAACAATTGCCTTATATTGTCATATTCCATTTCTCACTGCTGCAAAGCACCTTGGCCTACAATCTCCTTATGAACAACGATATACAAATGGAGATTAACCTAGCGGAGATTAGTGTATTCTTTTTATTCCATGCTCGGGAGCAATTTTGTGAAAAATCAAGGCTCTCACATCAGCTGTGAGATATCAATGCCATTTGAATCATTGAGTTCGATTCAATGACTTTTCTTCTAGGATTGCGTACAGAGTACAGATAATAGGCCCATGTTCTAAACGACCTCCGAACAGAGGATCTGCCTTGCAGCAGAAGGCAAATGGTTATTGTATTTACTAGCGTTATCCATTGATGTTGGGGTTGTGTCAAGTCATATCCAAATAACATGAACAAGGGTCTGGCTGCCTTACTTAAAGATCCAGCCCAATTATTTGTGTTTATGTTTTATTGTGATATATACATAGACTTATATACATAGTTACCATTGTTTTGCAAGTTAAGATGTATCGCTGGATCTTTGACATTATTGATTTCAGGTTCAGATCGCAGGCTAGGACTATTTTAGTCCTAGCCTGCGATCTGAACCTGAAATTTTAGGGGTTGTTAACTTGTTTTATTTTTTAGAATGATTAATTAGCCATCTTATCACATGATTGGGAGGGCAGCCAAGTGGTCCAAGGGTTCCTTGCGGTGTGAGGGGATGAGATTCAGACGGACAAGACAGGACTGAATTGAAGAAAAGTTCATTTCAAGTTGCCAACAAACGACAGTAAATCCCTCCTACAGTTCCTCTCAAGGCACAATGGGATGATGAAGATGTGTAACGCATTCACATGTCATGACATGCTGTAAATGCACGGCACTGCACTCCCTGCGGGGGGGTGGAACGCATGTGTCGAATATGAAGTCGGTGAGGCAAACGTTTGTCGAGTTACGTGCATTCCACACACAGACGTGGTGCATTTATAGTAGGAATTATAACGGTCACTGTTGTAATGTATTAAATATGTCGTAACGCATTATAGACCCAGCCCGAGGTATAAATTGAGATTTCTTGTTCACAAATCAAGTGGAACGATATGGAGTTGTTTTTCATCAGACTCTAATGGTCTCCTCTTACTCTGCCGAATCCCTTTGATTTCACCATTGTTATCATGGCTGGCGTCTATGTCTCTGCTTTGTGTTCTGTTTAGGTCAAACGAAGAGCTCAGCATTTGTAAAGGGGAAACTGTAGCTAATCAATGATTTGAAAGAGGTTTTGTAGAGAATACTGCAGCAAGTGCTGGGCGAAAAGAGATATTTAACTAGAATCTTCTGGGCAGGTCTCCACCAGGAGGATAGAAGTGTGTGTGATTTTTGGCAAAATGTTTAGGAAGCTACTCCTGAAAACTTTAGCCAATCGTAGCAATAAAAAAAAATCAAACACACCCGTCTTGATCACATGACTATGGAGATCATGTGTACCGATTTGCGTGAAATTTTGATAAAATTGATATGCCGGCCTCCTGGTGGCGCTATAAAGAGCAGATGTGAAAAATTCCAGGCAAAGGTTTTTCCTTGGCCTCTAGGGCAGGGGTCTGCAACCTTTTTTAAATGAAGTGCCATGTTTTTATTTTCTAGATGGTCAGTGTGCCATATCAACATTAATTAATTTTAATGACACCACAGGAAAAATTCCAACTTATTTTGATTGTCAACAAATATAAAGTTTGTCCTTTTTAAATATTTTCTTTCACGTTGTTATAATGATCATTAGACTCAGGGCAGAGTTCAGTTTTAATGAATGTAGAATGCAGGATGTAATTTACACACTAATGAGGGACTGCATTTAAAAAAAAAGTTTATTTAAAACCAAAAATACTCTCTCACACACTTGCCAGTGTGCCAGTGATCACCCTCCTTTGTGCCAATGTTGGCACTGGTGCCTAAGGTTGCCTACCCCTGCTCTAGGGAGTGTGCATACAAGGTTTTACACAGATCGGTGCAGTTATAGGTTAAAACACTAATTGGCCAGTTATAGCGCCACCATGAGGCCGAGTTGAAAATCTCCAAGTGGCATGTCTTCCTCGGCCTAGTGGGAATGTACGTGCAAAATTTCACGGAAATCACTCATGATTCGCAGCATTTTGTTTGAAACAGAGCAATCTGAAAGACCCAGTTGAATCGCTCTAGAGAGACTGTGTACCAATTTGCGTGATGTTTGAACAAAATATGTAGGTGTAGGCCTACTGTAAAAAAAAAATGTTTTGCACAAAGTGGCCTCCTGGTGGTGCTATAACAGGCCAATGTGAAAACTTTGGGGCAGGGGTTCAGCTCTGGCATTCAGGGAGGAGTGTGTGTGCAGAGTATAGGCTGCGATCAAGCCAACGGTGCCAGAGATTAGCTGGTCACAGACGGACGGACGGACGGAGTGACAAAACATACTCTCTCCCCATGCCTTTGGCCTAGTGGAGACAAAAAGTAATCTCCCGACAAGTTGGGCTACTGTTGCTGAGTCAGACTGCACACGTTGCCTTGTCAGTGCTGTCTGTCTGTTGGACTCTCCAGCTCCCGCTGTGTCCCACTGCTGCCGCTAATTATATTGTGATCTCAACCCTGCCCAGTGAGAGTGGATGACTCTGAGCATACTTCCCATGGAGCTCTTGACTGCAGCACAATGCTGTCATAGTCACAAAGAAGAGAGATGCACTGTATGTATGGTCAGCTTTTTGTAAGCTGTGTCTGAACATTATGTAATGCGCTTTAGCGTTTGGGACTGACAGGTGGGGATATATGACCGGCTCGCGGGCCTTGCGGAATATAAAGAAGCCTTTTATCCTTCATTAGGCGTGCTGATGCTATTGTGCCAGAGATGGTAATCCTATTGATGCCATGCGGCTAAAGACTAAGAGTGATGCTGAGACAAGATAATTTGATCTCCAAGAAGCTCCCTCTGTTCTCCGGATGAGAACTTATACAGTATAGGAATACCTTTAACGCGTCAACTTTTGGCAGCACAGCAGCCAAGTTTGAGACGGCTTGAGAAGTTTACCAGACACCAAGTGAGCAATTCAGAGAGCAATGTCATTCTGATAAAGGACGAATTAGTTGTCTGAGTAGGGTAAAACGACAGTCAGAATCTAATCTTAGTGCACCTTTCCGAGGTGTGGGCTTTTTTTATTACCCACTTGAACCCTTAGTGTCCCTACTCTGGGGTGAACATTCAGCAGAAATAGCCTAATAGCTTCTAGGTGAAGAGATTTGTGTGTAGATGGTAAACGGAAAAAAAAGGAGAAGACCAAGTATGGGGCGCCCTAGTCAACTAATACGGTGGGGTTAAATTTAAAGTTAATGTGCCCTGTTGCCCCCCACCAAAAACATTACAAATAAATGAATGTGACCACAGTGGCGTGTGTGTGTGTGTGTGTGTGTGTGTGTGTGTGTGTGTGTGTGTGTGTGTGTGTGTGTTCAGATGCACAGTTCAAAGAGAGGCCACAGTCCTATAGGCTGGAAACTTAAATCAGCCATTTCCCGTTGAGAAATGCATACAAACAGACGTACGTATGGCACACGACATACAGGAGAGATTGATATGACAGCTGGTACGTTCTGCAGTAATGAAATTTCCTGTATGTTTATTGTTTTTTCGGGCGGAGGCAAACACTTTTCTTCTGTAGTACTGTATATGTGAGAGGGCTGATTTCCCAGCGGTGTCACTAGGGGTGTTTGATGTTTGAGTTCACACATGCATGCACACGCACGCACGCACACATGCACGCACGCACACACACACACACACACACACACACACACACACACACACACACACACACACACACCAGCGTAAACTAGCAGCAATTATCTCTCCTCCTGACAACCAATTACAGGTAATTGTCAATACAGTAAATACTGCTGTACCCAGACCCCACCACCTCACATGGTTCAATATTAATTCATGTTATTAATTCACATCAAAGCACACGATATAGGCGATATAGCTTAATTATAAGGGTAATGTCAGCAGAGTAGGTGGGGAGGGGTCTTTCAAGCATGATGCTTTCACAATTTCACATATATGCACGCATAGCCATATACAGACAGTACTGTATATGCACGGATAATTTATGCCATTTCCTAAAAGGTTACTCTTTAAGCAGGGAAAATCACTCCGGGCCCAGAAAAGGTCATTTTGGCCCAGAAAAGGAATCAGCACGGTTTCCATTCTGGCTTTGAAGGCATTCCATTACTCAAGACTGTCGATGCTCATGTTGAAATCTTTTAGTCACTAGAGGTTCTGGCTGCTACGAAGGCGGTGGGCGAACGGTTCTCGAGTTACGTGCATTACAGAACGTACAGAGAGACAGAGACATGGTGCATTTATAATGTTGTTTGGTTGGTCATGGTCACCCCAGGTGAGAGAACACGTGACATCACGTGACATCATCAGAGATGGAGATCCCTGATGTCATCAATATTGGCCAGCAACTCTACATCTGACCTCAAACCCTTAGATCTCCATATATGGAGCTGACATATGTTGATCCCTCCCCATCCATCCTTCCTCTTCGATGTCTTCCTTTTGACTGATACCTGTCCATTTAAACTCTAGATGGGCCTGCCCCAAAGTTATTAGTGCAACAACAGTGAAACACTTGACAATGAAAGAGGTTTTGGACAGAGAGGGACGTGCAGCACAGACCAGACCGAATTTGACTGGGGACATCACGTGATTTTGTGGTAATTGGGCCAAACCATTTCCTTATCTGTGGACAAGGTTTTTCTGTCAAAGAGGGACATTGCAAAATAAAGTGAAAGCAAAGTTTAAGAAAGTCTAAATTATAAACATTATTTTTGTGCCGGTTTATTTGAACAGAAGGGACATTTCAAATCACTCTGTTATTTGGTCTGTCTAGTGGGAGAGGCCATGGAGTATATAAGGGCTGAACACCAATTCCCAAGTTGTCATGGGAATATGGCAAGCCGTTTTAACATTTAATCGCTAGACTAGAAAACCGGCACAAAACTACATTCAATTTAGACTTTTAGAGCTTTAACTTTTTGCTTTCACTTTGTTTTCACTGTCCCTCTTTGACACTGAAACCTCACAGATTACGAAATGGTTTGGGCCAATTTGGCCCCCAATTAGTGGTTGCAGGTGTGTTTCCTGGCAAACTATTTAAAGTCTTGAACCCCGTTTTGACTGTTTGACTGTTTGATGATCCAGAGCAGAGTTACGGTGAGAGAGATGAAGGTGATGTGTTCGCTTGAATAAAGCACCTACATTTGTAGCTTGTCATTTGGCATACACCACCCAGCAAGCGTGCACTCTTGTGGGCATGTACAGCACCTTGGTGCCTTTGTGACAATAATGTGTGTCACTGGTCACCTTATTGACCAGTGATTTAAATAGTCCATCTCTCAATAGAGAAAAGTAACACATTGTGTACTGGAGCATCCATTTGTTAAATAAAACCCTAGCATTAATATTGCTTTGAAAAATACCTTGGTATTGGTAAACCGGTATATCTTGAGGGGAAAATGAAGAGATGAGCTGAAATGCTACCACTGCTGAAAGCGGACTGCTGGCATTTCAATGTTTAGCCCTTCTTTGAGAAGCTGACCATTGTGTTTGTAAGTGATAATCAGGGAAGATACATAAATAACAGAATAATCTAAATCGCTGTTCTATAATTCTAATCTTACCCGCTCCACGTTATTGAGTTTTCAAATTGAATTGTCCTTATTTAGTAAAGGTTTCACTGACCCCTGACAATATTTTGGTCACCAAATGAAAATAAACTGTGAAAGATTACACTCTATAGCCTACAGTATTTGCTGTATGCTCCCTGTAAAGAGGTGGACTAATGTCCCTTTATTGCAAAAGTTTCACTGTCCTCTCTGACAATATTATGCTGTTCACCAGTCAAGAGAAGAACAGAATTGACAGCCATTGGTAGTGCAATATGCTTGATAAGTTGGAGTGATATTTTCAGTAGTCTGCAGGGACGTAACATAATGAAGGTACATACTTCTTGCGTCATATCTGGGCTATTCGGAGAAATGTAATAAGTCTGCAGAAGCCTAGGATTGTGTGAAGGTTAAGTGGCATTTTGATATTGTTTCATTAGTTATCACCCTCTAACAATCTTAGATACAATAAAGATTCTTAATGGTACCCCAACTTAAACCAGCTGTCACAAAGTTTCCCAAGGGAGTTGGGTTGGAACACATTGAGAGGTGATAGTAGACACCTTTATGAACATATTTGTGAAGAAAGTTAGTGGTTTTAAAGCATTTATTTAGCAGGTTTTCCACACATTTTGTCAACTTTCCCTAACTACCTTGGGTATGTTTAGTGTGCATCTCTGTATGTCATCTATCTTGGGTGTGCAAACATGTGTACTGCTTGTGTGCATGTGTGTTCACACACTACTGAAATGCATTATGTTTTCATGCCTGTGTGTACACTGTAGGATCTATTCTATACGGTGTGACGCATCTGTTTGAGGAGATGATCGAAAGAGTGTGGCTTAGTTTGAACATCAGACCAATCTTCCTGCATATTAATCAAGGGAGAGACTGGCAACTACTGGATATTTCCTGGATAATACTGGGATTGTTTGAATGTATGTTCATGAGTGAATTATGTGTTGTCATCTCTGAACCGGTGAGAATTTGTGATATGAAACAGAATAAGCAAATTATTGTGTGATGTGGTGTTCTTGGCTGATGTCTGTGATTACTGCATATCTTGCCTTGAAAAGTGTGTTTATGTTGCGCAGCACTGCTGGCTCTATATTGTGTGTGTGTGCGTGTGTGTGTGTGTGTGTGTGTGCGTGCTTCTGCTTCCTACGTGGAGGAGGTTTCACCTTCTATGTGTGTGACAATATGGATTAATTGCTATTATGATTATTGTTACATCTACTATCCATTTCACCAGGGCAGGCAGGAAACATGTGCTATCTCTTCTGTACAAGGATAATCTGGTTAGCGTCTGTTCAAGAATGGTGTGTGCGTGTGTGCACACGTGCATGCGTGTGGGTCCATGCAGGAGACTGTGTGTGCGTGCGCTCATTGTCCTATTTTCTATCGTTCAATAGATTGGTGTTCCCCTTGTGTGAGAGTGTTTCAGTGACTGCAAAAGCCTTACATACAATGTTTAAATGTACAGGTCAAATCCAGCTAATTGTGCATTGCCTTTTCTTACTTGTAATGTTATTTAAGCTAAAATAAAGTCTCTTTGTTAACTATATCCACACGTCATCTCATCATTATCCAGGTCTATGTTGCACTTTCAATAGTGAGACCACACTTCCGGTCGGTGTACTGTATCTGTTTTGAAGTGCCTGGCTAATACTCACCTAAGCACTTTGTAAAGTAGCCCTATAAAGGCGCTGCTGAAACTTGAGATGGGGAAAGTGTACAGACACAATTACTGTACATTGGTCTCCTGCTTACTCGACGGTTTTTGCCCAGAGTGATCTTACTAGAAAGTGAAGGCAGTATTCATATAGTCCGGTTTTCGGCGAAGAGGTGACCACCGAAACGGTGGTTAGTAAAAACAGATGTTTTGTGTGTTTGTGTGTGTGTGTGTGTGTGTGTGTGTGACGTTGTCATGTAGGTTTCGGTCGTCACCTCTTCACTGAAAACTGATGGTTTAGCCATCTCATTATCTCGAATTTCTCCGCCGACCTCACGCCGACCGCTCGGTCTGACGATTCTTGTATTCTTTATTTTGTTTTACTGAGAATAAGGTTAGAATTAAGTTTAGGGTTAGGCATAGTTTTACTGGGGTTAAGTTTAGGTATAGGGTTAGGTTTAGGCATAGTTTTACTAGGTTAAGGTTAGGAATAAGGTTAGGTTTAACCGCTTAAGCATAATTTACTTAGGTTACTTTAGGAATACCAGGCTGCGCAGTTCGCGCACGTACCCCCGGGGTGAGTTGGTAAAGGGGCGAGTCGTTTGGTATTCCTTTAGTGTAGCCTAGCTACTGTCAGTTCTTGCGTACTCTTCATACACAACAATGGTAGCTGGTGGGAAAATATAATCATAATAATAATAATAATAATAATATCTCAAACTTATATAGTGTAGCAGTTTTAGTACCAAAAGAAGCAACAAATAAAAACAACTTTATTAGGAAATAAATTACATTAATTGTATATATTAGTTATAAATTCAATAAAAACAGTGGAAAGAGTTAGGCTAGGGAAAGCAATATTGAAGAGGTGGGTTTGGAGGGTGATTTTAAAGCAATATTGAAGAGGTGGGTTTGGAGGGTGATTTGAAAGCAATATTGAAGAGGTGGGTTTGGAGGGTGATTTGAAAGCAATATTGAAGAGGTGGGTTTTGAGGGTGATTTTTTTTTTTTAAGTTTGGAGGGTGGGGCATCTCTGAGCGTTTTGGGGAGTGCATTCCCCAGATGAGGTATTTAGTCTTGGGCCGGGGTTCCCAACCACTGGTACTATTACCACTAGTGGTACCTTAGCCCCCCTTATTTGGGAGGGAGGGCAGAATCCATTTGTACCGGCCGGCCCGTCGGCCGGTGCGACGGGTCGGCCGGTCCGTGGGTGGGTCGGCCGGCTGGATTTATTTATTTATTTTTGGTACCGGCCAATGGGACGGCCGGTGCTATAGGTCGACCGGTCCGTGGATAGGTCGGCCGGTCGTTTGATATGTCGGCCGGTCCGTGGATAGGTCGGCCGGTCCGTGGATAGGTCGGCCGGTCCGTGTATAGGTTGGCCGGTCCGTGGATAGGTCGGCCGGTCCGTGGGTGGGTCGGCTGGCCGGAGATTTTTTTTTTTACCGAAATGGTAACTGTCATTTCTCTACCGTTTTGGACGGGGGTGGGCTCATTTGAATCGTCTCGCCCCCCTGGGGCGTCTTTGGGGGTCTCAAGGTTCGGGGACCCCCAGGGACCCCCAAATGGTAACTCTGTCATTCCTGTACCATTTGACGGGGGTGGGCTCATTTGAATCGTGTCGCCCCCCTGGGGGCGTCTTTGGGGGTCTCAAGGTTCGGGGTCCCCCAGGGACCCCCAAATGGTAACTCTGTCATTCCTCTACCGTTTTGGACGGGGGTGGGCTCATTTGAATTGTGTGAATCGGGAAATAGCTTGGTTAAATGTCCATATCAAGTGATATCTGAAAAGTGTGTGTGAGAGAGAGCTATAGTAAGAAGAATATGCAGATCAATATAAATGGTTCTGTCTCCCTCCCATCAATAAAGATCTATCATGAAAATGTCAAGAGTTACCATGTGGGGGTCCTCGAACCTCCTAAACCCCGATAATGCGCCCAGAGAGGCAACACGATTCCAACCAACCCCTGTCCAAAACGGTTGAGAATTGATAGTTACCATTTGGGGGTTCCTGGGGGTCCCTGGGGGTCCCCGAACCTTGAGACCCCAAAGACGCCCCCAGGGGGGCGACATGATTCAAATGAGCCCATCCCCGTCCAAAACGGTAGAGGAATGACAGAGTTACCATTTGGGGGTCCCTGGAGGTCCTTGAGGGTCCCCGAATCTTGAGACCACCAAAGACGCCCCCAGGGGGGCGACACGATTCAAATGAGCCCATCCCCGTCCAAAACGGTAGAGGAATGACAGAGTTACCATTTGGGGGTCCCCGAACCTTGAGACCCCCAAAAAAGGTTGAAAACCCCGCTAGCTGGTCTTGGGGACTTCAAGGAGGTTTGCCAAATCTTTTCCTAACTGCTTTGTGGCAGCTATAGACATCTCTATGTTGACCATTTATTTGTATTGCCCCTAGATCCTTAATTGGCCTAACCTTAACCAATGCAAACATGTTGTGAGCTTGTAGGTCTACATTTTTTAGGTCTCCCTCCCATCAATAAAGATCTATCATGAAAATGTCAAGAGTTACCATGTGGGGGTCCTCGAACCTCCTAAACCCCGATAATGCGCCCAGAGAGGCAACACGATTCCAACCAACCCCTGTCCAAAACGGTTGAGAATTGATAATTACCATTTGGGGGTTCCTGGGGGTCCCTGGGGGTCCCCAAACCTTGAGACCCCAAAGACGCCCTCAGGGGGGCGACATGATTCAAATGAGCCCATCCCCGTCCAAAACGGTAGAGGAATGACAGAGTTACCATTTGGGGGTCCCTGGAGGTCCTTGAGGGTCCCCGAATCTTGAGACCACCAAAGACGCCCCCAGGGGGGCGACACGATTCAAATGAGCCCATCCCCGTCCAAAACGGTAGAGGAATGACAGAGTTACCATTTGGGGGTCCCCGAACCTTGAGACCCCCAAAGACGCCCCCAGGGGGTCGACACGATTCAAATGAGCCCACGCCCGTCCAAAACGGTAGAGAAATGACAGAGTTACTATTTTGGTTAAAAAAAATATATATATATAATATATATATATTTATTTTCTTTCGGCCGGCCGACCCACCCACGGACCTGCCGACCTATCCGCGGACCGGCCGACCCATCGCACCGGCCGACGGGCCGGCCGGTACAAATGGATTCTGCCCTTGCTGTTTTTTGGTGTTCCTGAAACCATCTCCCTGCCTAAATATCAATCAGACCTTGTCGCTTTTGTCATGACTCTTCTGGCAAGACGCCTTATTCTGATCCACTGGAAAAGAAACATACCCTGGATCTCTGATATTTCTGTATACTGATTGTATTGGAGGTTTCTTTTGCGCGTGTGTGTATTTGTTGTTTCTGCATTTGTTTAAAAAATAAATAAATAATTAAATTAAATCGAATAAACAGAACGTTAAAGATGGAGTGCCACCATTTTTGTATTTTTCCAGTTTTTCATGTGTCTATGAGGTGACAATACTTCATTAGACACCCTGCAGTTGTTTTTATGTGCAATGGTGTATAGAGCATCTCACATGTCTCCCCCCTGCTCCGCTCCCTCCACTGGCTCCCGGTCGCTGCCCGCACAGAATACAAAACTCTGATGCTGGCATTCAAAGCAACCAAAGGTATGGCTCCCCCATATCTTACAAGTATGATTGAACCCTACAAACCCTCCCGCGCACTCAGATCAGCCAACGCAGGGAAACTGGAAGTACCCTCACTAAAAACGCCGGGACAACGCTCCACACGTCCCAAACTCTTCTCCCTTCTGGCTCCAAAACTGTGGAATGCACTTCCCATTGCAGTCAGAACTGCAGCATCACTCCCAATCTTCCGCCGTAGCCTGAAAACCCACCTTTTCAGACTCCATCATGGCCCATAGCACTTACCCTAACCCCTTAGATAGAATTTCTGTTGGCTTAGATAGCATTTGACTTAGACTTATAGCATGTTATGTAGACAGCACTATAATTGTATTGTATATAGTCATAGCACGCCATAGTACATATGTATAGCATAGTAGTGAATATGTATAGTTTATTATGTATAGTGTATGTATAGTTTCATCATATAGATATTCCACTGTTACCTTCTTAGCTTACGCATGTTTCATGATAAATGCTTTTATGTGATGTATTCCCATGCTTTTGTTCTTGCCTAAATGTAAGTCGCTCTGGATTAAGAGCGTCTGCTAAATGCCTAAATTGTAAATTGTAAATTGCAGTCCAGCCCCCTTTCATGACAACGCCAGGCCCAGGAAATAGTTCCCAATGCATTTTTCCTGTAGACATTTCAAAACGTATTTATTTAAAGACCTTATAAGCGTCGTACAAAGCCAACTCTTGTCGTGACAAATCATTACAACAAACACAATATTTTGGACCAAACAAATAATTACAAAGAAGAAAAACAACAAAAAAAGTGTTGTAACCTGCCGTTTTCTTTCGTTTTTCTTTTCTTTCTAATTATTTGTTCAGACCGAAAAATTGTGTTGTCATGATTTGTCACGAGAGTTGGCCTTGTACGCGGCGTAAACGTCTTTAAATAAATACTTTCTGAAAAGTCTATGAGGAAAATGAAGAGGGATTTATTTTCCGGGTCTCTCGAGGGGGCGGGACTGCGACGCTTGACTGCGCCTTGACAGTCAAACGGGCCAATGAAATAAACAGTAATATAGTGACACCACACTTATCAGCCCCTCTCCTAACCCCTCCCCCTTTATCATACAACTAGAGCTGTGGGTGCGGCTTCAGTTCAGGTGGATCACCACCCATCACCACCCACAGACAGACAGTCAGAGCAGCAGTAAAATTGGCTTAGGAATGGAACAAAAACGAAACCATTCAAAGAATAAATTGCATTTTCTTCTGAAATGAGCATGACCGCATACCTAGCCATTAATAGAAGATTTGTGAACTGATTAATACACGTTCTAATACACATTAGAACTTATCAGTTGTGCGTCAGAGCAGCAGCAAAATTGGCTTAGGAATGGAACAAAAGCAAAACAATTCAAAGAATAAAATACATTTTCCTCCTGTGTTAATAATAGCTGAATAGGTTGGGGCAGGTCTACGCTCCTGTATTTTAACACCAGTTATTATGGTGGTACTTGGAGAGCCAGATATTTTCTGTGGTGGTACTTGGTATAAAAAGGTTGAAAACCCTGCTAGCTGGTCTTGGGGACTTCAAGGAGGTTTGCCAAATCTTTTCCTAACCGCTTTGTGGCAGCTATAGACATCTCTATGAGTGCATGCCTTTCATCCGACGGAGCATTGGTCCGAACGACAACCTACCTCCTCCCTCACCCTAACCCTAACCTCCCCCGGGGCAGACACCTAAACCTAACCGCAACCCTCTCCCGACCCGCAGCGCACCTCGGAGCATTGCTCCTTCGGAGCAATGCTCTGTCGGATGATAGTACGCCTCCCCATCTCTATGTTGACCATTTATTTGTATTGCCCCTAGATCCTTAATTGGCCTAACCTTAACCAATGCAAACATGTTGTGAGCTTGTAGGTCTACATTTTGGTTGAAAATTGCATAATGCTGGATTATATTAAAATAATATGATTATAAGTTATAACACAGGCCAGGGTCTTTGATGTTTTTCAGGTCAAGGACCCCTTAGCTGAGCGACATTAAGGAAGGACCCCCACTACATTGTTTTAGTTCAATGTTTGTTTTAAAAACGCCATTGACAATGAAGGGAAAATGTACGTCATCTTGTCCCTAACACAAACATTAAAGGCCATTAACAATAAAGATAATTTAATGTTTGTTTTGTCACTGTTTGATTTACATCACCATTACATCACCTAATCATATAGCAACATGAGTTAGACTTTAATATATTAGCGCCCCTCACTTCACAGTCCACGGGTGTGATTTTTTAATTACTAGACCTTTGCTGTGCCCGATGGGAACGATGCAGTTTGGGAAATTCCTTGTGCAGTGGTAAATGTCTGTAGAGATGCTGGAGAATCTGTGGGGAATGTTTGAAAGTGCAAACTGACTGTTAAAAGTGGACTGACTATAACTATTCAAATAGCAGGTTGTGGGGAATTTGGCCGGTATTGGTGGTGTCTGAGATGAGCTGTTCAGAGATGGATGTACAGATGACACGGCATGGCTTCTATGTGGATCTCTGCAGTCATGGTGATGATGATGTCACCGATGATGTCACAGTGAGCGCTCAAACATGTACATAAGGTGTGAATTGCCGTTGGACTTTAAGTTGATCTCACTGCGATGTTTAGATACTGGTACTGAGGGGCTTGCCAAGAGAGACGAAGGAAGAGACGGCGACGGAGAAGAGGTACAGACAGAAGACGGAGAGATTAATATAATATATAAAGGACATATTTCCTCTTCCACAGAGAGGAGCCTAAACCTCTCGTCCCATCACAGTCCATTTATAGCATCATATTTGATGATGGAAGGAGGTGAGTCCCGATATGTCCAGACTCGGGTCTCCTGTTCTGAGTGTCCCCATGCCTGTGCCTCAACCTTCCTCCATCAACACGTGAAGAGGAGCCACAGCGACCTCTACTTCCAAACGCTGAGGAATGAACAGATGCCCTCGGCAGCCTGTCAGCCATTCAACAGCCCCGTAGCCAGCCAGAAACAAGGAGACATGGTTGGACCAAGACATAGCGGTCATCAACAGTTTACCAAGAATGAAGCTCCGGCGGGAGACGTAAAGACACGTCGGCTTAGTCGCACAGGAAAGAAAATCCACCTCTGCAAACAATGTGACAAGAGTTTCAGTAGGTTGAGTCACCTGGAGTCACACCAGCGTATCCATACTGGGGAAAAACCATACCGCTGTAAACCTTGTAACAAGAGTTTCACCGTCTTATGTACTCTAAAGAAACACCAGCGTATCCACAGTGGAGAAAAACCATACTGCTGTAAACGGTGTGAGAAGAGTTTCAGTCACTTAGCTAATCTACAGAAACACCTGCGTATCCACAGTGGAGAAAAACCATACCACTGTAAACAATGTGACAATTGTTTCGGTAGGTTAGATCATCTGGAGGCACACCAGCGTACCCACACTGGAGAAAAACCATACCACTGTAAAACATGTGACAAGAGTTACAGTAGGTTTAGTCACCTGGAGGCACACCAGCGTATCCACACTGGAGAAAAACCATACCACTGTAAACAGTGTGACAAGAGTTTCACCGAGTTAGGTACTCTAAAGAGACACCTGCGTATCCACAGTGGAGAAAAACCATACCACTGTAAACAATGTGACAAGAGTTTCACCGTGTTAGGTACTCTAAAGAGACACCTGCGTCTCCACCATAGTCTCCACACTGGGGAAAAACCATACCACTGTAAACAGTGTGAGAAGAGTTTCACCGAGTTAGGTACCCTAAAGAAACACCAGCGTATCCACAGTGGAGAAAAACCATACCACTGTAAAACATGTGACAAGAGTTTCAGTAGGTTGAGTCACCTGGAGGCACACCAGCGTATCCACACTGGAGAAAAACCATACCACTGTAAACAATGTGACAAGAGTTTCACCGAGTTAGGTACTCTAAAGAGACACCTGCGTATCCACAGTGGAGAAAAACCATACCACTGTAAACAGTGTGACAAGAGTTTCACCGAGTTAGGTACTCTAAAGAGACACCTGCGTCTCCACACTGGGGAAAAACCTTTGCACTGTAAACTGTGTGACAAGAGTTTGTACTCTAAAGAGACACCTGCGTCTCCACACTGGGGGGAAAACCATAACAATGTAAACAGTGTGACAAGAGTTTCAATGCTTCACGTAATATGAAGAATCACCAGCGTATCCACACGGGAGAAAAACTTTACCACACAGGAGAAAAAACATACTGCTGTAAGCAGTGCGACAAGAGTTTCAATAGGTCGGGTCAACTGCAGTCACACCAGTGTCTGCACACTGGAGCAAAACCTTAAAACCGTCCAAGATTATAATAGTTTTGCATTTTTCATTATGTGTTTAGTTAGTTTTGAGGGGCGCCTGTGTGTAGGTGTGTTTGACCACAGAATGTGATGAGGCTGATGTATGATAATAGCGCCCCTCACTTCACACAAGTGTGATTTTCTTTTACATTTAAATATATATAAAATAGGTTTACAGTTCACTTGCATCTGTATGTAAATTACATGACAATTACAGACTTTCACGCTATGGCTCTGGTCTCAGCCACCGCGGTGGATGTTTTGACATTTCGGGGTTTTTTATTTTTATGTTGCCACTACTGTTGGAGCAGCCATAAACTACACAGGTTCATTCCGATGTTCTGGCCATCTTTGTAATGTTAGTGTTAGTAAAAAGGAGGTAAAAGAGTAACGTTTGAGGCAGACTAACATTAGTCACTCTACAGTTCACTGTAGTAGAAGAGGTGCGGGTTTACCCCGCAGCTATGTTGGCTCCGCCTATAGGAAATACATAAGCTGCGACCATGAGACCCGTTTCTGAATTTGTCTATACGGCAGTGAATGCTGGACTCTGAAGCCAACCCTGCAGAAGTCTCTAGACGGGTGCTACACCAGAATGCTGCGAGCAGTACTCAACATCAGTATAAGAGCACACATGTTATACCAACGCAAATCTGTATGATGGAATGCCAAGGGTGAGCCAGAAAATAGCAGCCAGGAGAATGAGACTATAGCAGCTCACTGCCAAAGACACCAAGAGCTGCCAGCCAGCAAACTATAGTGCTGTGGGAACCTACACACAGGCACTGTTTGGCCGTCGTGCCAATTCTTATAAACATTTTAGTTCATTAGTTGAAGTGGGTCTGCCGTACTGTGGTGCTGAACTCTTAACTCTGAAATGGAGTGAGTGAGAGAAATCTGCAGCAGCCGACGCTTGTAGGGCGCAGTTGCGGGGATGTGTTTGTTTTAAAGCGATGTAAGGTCAAGCTTTGACATATTATATCGCACCATAATGGTTTCGGTTCCGGGGGCCCAATCGTGCGCTAGATCTGGCCCCCGGGGGCCGGTATTCACCCTTGAGCCAGGATGCGGATGTGCAAACTCTGTGTGTCGGAACTCTCACTGTCCTTGAGTCATGTTTTCATGTGGTTATGATCCCATGCCTGGTTGCACCGTTTACTCATGTGCAGTAACGCATGAAATTGTGAGGTTTATCTTTTCCTGTGGCTCCCAATGTACAGCTCTAATGGACTGCACTACTGTGGGTGATGGGGTCGCTTACTGTACCGTGTAGACCAGGTTACAATAACAGCTGAAAAATAACTTGGTGCTTGTGGTTTCATCTGCTGACATTGCAACAACTTCAATTAGGTCAGCTGGGTGTGGGCATTTAAGGCTGAGCACAGAAGCACACAAAATACACACTCAAACAACAAGACTCTACTGTACAGTACAGTATACTATACTGTATGTCTCTTAGTTTGATATCTAATGCGGTTGGGGAACATTGAATGCTTTAGGTGCATATCACACAGCAGCACTCCTTTTCCCAAAGAAGTCTGCGTTGTGAGCTTGTAGATCTGCTATATTTGGTAGTATTGATAATGTTTGCATTTCTGGATAATCTTTGAATTTCCTAGCAGAAATGGGAATTTGCCTTTTTGCCTGTATCTTGTATTTGCCTGTATCTGTCTCTTTCTTTCCCCCAACACTGTCGAGGCAGTCGGCCGCCCACCCTAGAGTCTGGGTCTGCTTGGCCGGTAGTTTCCCTCCCTTCAGTTTGACTACACCATCCTGTAGTACTCCCTTTGTCATTACATTTTTATGAGTGAGTATAGCTTCTACTTTAATATGGTTTTAAACGATGCAATAAAGTGGAGCTTTCAGTTGAGTTTAATATTTAAAGGGTCTGTGCAGGTTAAAACTTGAGGCACAAGAGGGAGAGGGATCGATCCCAGCTTGGTGTGGATCACTATACACGTGCATTAGGCTACATCTTACGTCTTCCTCTTCAGCAAAGTGATCCCGGCAGCCTTGATAGTTCTGTTTTGAAATATAACCCCAGCGCAAAATATGCAATGTGTTCAATTCATTATTTAGGCCAGTTGCCAAATGTTAATTGGTCAAGAGGTCGTTGTTTTCACAGATGTTTGTCTGTGTCACTATTTAATCACTGATCATCACCGATGGGTGTGAAACCTTTGTGCAGTGCACGTTTGTCGTTTTTTCATCTGGTCACAGAGTTGAAAAGTGTGCAACTTGTGGCAGAACGCTGTAGTGCGTGTAACAAGTGCACATCTTGTTACCGGGGCGGACCGGGGGGGTTTTCCAAATCACCCAAATCACTGAATGCTCCTTTAAGTGAGGTGTAATCCAGCACGAGATCTAGGTGATTCAAGCCAGCAGCCATGCCTGGTAGGAGAGCTGACAGGCTAAAGACAAACAGACACATAAGGGCAGACCCAAAATGGAACGTTTGTCCCGCGTCCCCCATAAACAGAACGTGTGTGTGTGTGTGTGTGTGTGTGTGTGTGTGTGTGTGTGTGTGTGTGTGTGTGTGTGTGTGTGTGTGTGTGTGTGTGTGTGTGTGTGTGTGTGTGTGCGTGCGGAGAGAGAGAACTTGTACAATACTGTAAGTTGAAGCACAAAATGAAGTAAGAACACACAATGAATTTGCAAGCTTTGACCCATGAACTCCGATAACGACACACTGAGTCTTGCTCAGGGATACACATCGCCATCGACACACTGCTGCCCTGGCCTGGAATCGTACTTGGGACAACCAGGTGCTCTGTCTCCCCATGCAGGCAGCTCACTAAGCCACCCCTATACTGTAGCTATATAGAAGACTCTATAGCCGCCCCTGAAGACCCCTGCTATAGAAATGATTGACATGCATGAAAGTTCACTTCAGAGAAAGCCACAGGCCTCTCTTGTTTTCCAAATATACAGCAAAAGGCCCAACATGTGTTTCCTGCTGATGGAGTGCGACACTGAAACCAGAAGCGTGTCTATATGTAAGTTGTTTTGACGAGAGTGAACGGAAGGGCTCCATAGGGAATTGGAAGGTTGCGTTGATAAAACAAACGGGCTAGTGTTAATTACTTAAGTTTGTCAATATTATTTGTGACTGCATACCTGTGCCTGACTAAGCATTCTGTATAATAAAATCAGACCTATCTCTTTAGTGTCTTTAGGATTTAGTGTTAGCCATTTACAAGAGAGTCACAAGAGAGAGAGACACAGACTGACTGACGGACGGACGGACGGACGGACGGACGGACGGAACTGACCACATTTTTATTCCTACAGCAACTGCTCCCAATGAGCAGCAGGTAGCCTAGCAGGAAGCATACGAGTCATTTTATCTGGACAGAAGATGTGACATTTAATTTGTTCTGGAAATGACTGTCACTCTTTACATGGCTGACGGCGCGCTGCAGGATCCTCTGAGCTTGCATATCAACCAGTGAGACAGACAGTTGACATTTTGGCGGTGTCAGCATACCAATAGTGACAAGTAGAATGATTTATGTGCATTGAGGAGTCTTTCCCTAGGGAGGTCATGTTGATGGAGAGGCTTTTTGGACAGTTAATTACAGGGTGAGATTATGATGATTAAAATGTTGACTCACTGCAGCTCCATCAAGGGTCCCCCAGCTGGGGTCTGTCGATTGTTGCCGTTATTCATTCCTAGACAAGGGGAATTGTCAATTATCAATTGGGCAATTTCCGTGGAGGGCAAGAACTGGCAATAATGTTATTTTTAAATTAACACTATAGTGGAGAATTGAATTTTTTGGCCCATTAGTAAAACATACATTTTAAAGTATGCCTCCCACGTTCACTGAGTCCATTGTTTATTGTGCCTTGGTCATGAAACCGTTGAAGAGATAATTGGCAGTGCTGTGCCTACTGCATTGCAAGAATATTGCAAAAAGTGACATGGGAAAAGAGAAGGGAACCAGCACACTCATCGCTCCAAAAGGTTTATTTATGACAACGTTTCGAGCCAAGGCTCTTTTGACCAGATGAAGTGCCTTGGCTCGAAACATCGTCATAAATGAACCTTTTGGAGTGTATGAGTGTGCTCTATTTTCCCAATAATATTTTGAATAAAATGGATCACTCTTGGATGAATAAAAATAAAAATATTTTTGATACCATTCATCTGAGCAATAAGGTACAGAGAATGGTAGGCAAAAAAAGGATTATTTTAAGACTAAAATTGAGCAGAAAAAGCTGTGGTCAACCCTTAAACTTTTAGGGACCCAGGAAAATCCCAAACTGAAACAAAATAGTATAGGCTTAAGCGAAACCCCTGTTTTTGCTCGGAGTAGAATGCGGTTCTTTGATACGCATTAGGATTCGAATGAGCCTTCACACCTGCCAAACGAAGTGCACTTTCTGACAATGCGCAGCAGGATTCGTTTTAATCACAGCTGTTTTAATCACAGCTTTCTGGTGTGAATGTCACCTTAATGGCAAGGTGCTAACTACAGTAGGTGCAACTTCCAATGGCAGAAAAGTCCTATTTAACTGTATTAAACAACGTCAAATTCACCAACATTGCAGCTGTATGGAAAGCTTTAATTATTCTCTCTTTCTATTCGCAAAGTGTTTGTTTCATAAAAATCCACTATAGACATGTTATGAGCTACTTTGTGTCCTTGCAGGTGATTCTTTTTCTAAGTGCTGGAGTTTGGAAGTGCTCGTTAGATATCGCTCAACTTCCACCTGTTTTGAATTGGCACATAATGCAAGAGGCAGCAGTTCATTGCTTTACTGAAAACGAGTGCTTCCAAACTCTGATGGAAACATGGCCGCGGTCTGCAAATGGGCAATTATCAGCAATTGGGAGTCCAGCCTGATGCCTAATTTCTCCCTGAGTAAAGGAGGAGGAAGGAAGGAAGCGGTACTGACAAGGAAGCGGTACTGACAAAACTCAAGGCCCTGAAACTGAATTGGAAAGGCAGTGAGTGTGTCATCATGACAACATTCCAGCCAGATTTCTAGTTGATGCAGCTGAAGTTATTGCTCCCTGCATAACCTACCTATTCAATTTATCAATTGAACAAGGCCACTTTCCCAGTCTATTTCAATCGGCAAGAGTTGTACGTACGCCTGTACTAAAAGGGAACATGATTGTTTTTTGACTGGGAGGGTCATATATTGATGGCAGTAACTGCCTGTCATAATTTCACCCCCCTCCCTATCTAAGTATTGGGCAGTATTAAGATGTTATTACTTTTGTATTCATCTTATAAGGCCCCAGCTGACCCCCAATGTAAACTAAACTTTTTTAGTGGATTGTTTCCGGGTCGTGGGTTTCAGAGTAAAAGCGACCAGACATGGTCTGGTGTGAATGTCACCTTTTACTACTTTTCAAAGGGTAGTGATGCTCACAGGCACTGAGGCACTACACCAGAGCCCTACTGATTTTAAACCCTGCCCTTTTCACAGCAATATGGGAAAAACATACTCGGCAGCAGTTCAGTGGAATAAGCCTCAAGTTGATCAGTTCCTTTGAAAACTTTTAATTCACATTGGTTGGCTGATGACGTGGCCTAATTTAAAATTCATGTATACTGACTTTTTAGTGTATAATAAATCAAAACAAAATGATAAACACACAAATCTAGAACGGCTCTCTTGTGTCTGTATCCTTTTGAATGTATTTTCAATAAAGTAATCAATCAATCAATCAAACCGGCTTGAATGAAATTTAAACACATGAACCCTAGCGTTCCTATTCTGGGCATGTTTTTGTAGATTGGCTATTTTCGGTGGCGAAGAGATTCGGTATGCAGGGGGAAAGGAAGTGACCAATAGGCCCCTGGGGACCCCTGTTCAATTAAGTATAGGGTTTAAGTGATTAAGGAGACTTCCAGCAGACACCTCCCTCCCTTGCAGAGTCAGAATTGGATTTCAATTTCCACCTAGACCTAGAAGACAATACAATATGAGGACATGATCCGAGTAGGTCAAACTCTAACGTTATCCCATGAGAGATGTGAAGTTCCACTTACTCTCGCAAATAATCGATTATGTCGACGATACCGGACAACTTGAAAGTGGCTGGAGATTCTCTCTCACGCACGCACGCACACACACACACACACACACACACACACACACACACACACACACACACACACACACACACACACACACACACACACACACACACACACACACACACACACACACACACACACACACACACACATTTTGGGTAAAGATTGCAAGTTGCAACCTATTAAAATAGTAAATGGTAATTACTTTTATCACCTGCTGCATGTGCTTCCATCCCACACTAATGACATCGACATCTGGGGACACTTAAGCCTTATTGGATAGAGCGGAGGGGGAAGGAAGAGTAGGCGAGGTGTATAGTGTTGCTACAGTAGGTGCCGTTTCCTCTGTGAAGCGCCTGTGGGCTCCTGATAAGTGGTAGAAACATTGTTGAATTCTAACATGCTAATTAAATCAAAGAGTGAGACTGTTCCAGGAAATCACGTACCAGTTCATTTCAAATTTAGCAACATGCGCACTCACACACACAGATGAAAACACATTTGCACGTATACGTATACGTGCAGAGAGAGACACAGGGCAGTCAGACCCCAATACATATACTGTACACACACGCTATACTGTATAGTCGTCTAACGAGGGCAAGCTGCCAATGGGAGCAAGTCTATGTTCCCTCAAACCTATTTACCCTCAATCCCAAGCGAATCGTAATGGGTAGTACTAGTATAGGCGTTCTATGGATAATAACTAATAAGGGGTTCCGTTAACCTCAAACAGAAACTCTTTCAACTTTTTTTGTTTCATAAATATGAGTACAATTATCGAAATGTTGAATTAATTTAATTGAGGATTAGTGGAACCTTTCAGTATAAGCGCCAACCCTCCCCCGTTACTGTTGCTAAGTAGGACACGCTTGCTGCTCCTACACTGAGGAACGTGTTATGTCTGCGTTTTTCCGAAGAGGAATAGAAGTATTCATATCAAGAACATCATCCATACTCTAATAACGCCATGGTGAAACGTTGCTGTTGGGCGTCCTGCAACAGTGCTTCATAGCCAACCCAGAACATTTAGGGCATTTTCTTTGTATTCCCTTTCCCGTGTCATTGTTTACAATATGGAGGTGGAGGAGGCGGCGGTCACTGTGTTGTGTTCTAATAATTAATTATCTCGATATGCAGTATACAATACTGTGACTGTCACTGTCTTATCCGAGGCAACCAAAGTATGCCTCCCCACATGGCCCTCCACTGGTCCTGCAGGGAAACTGAGACGCTTCCCCAGCCTGGAGAATAGACTTTCACCAACACAAAACAGGCTTTGTTTCGGTGATTAGCGGAGTAGTTTTGTTTATTTCCGGTGAAGTTGGACCCCTCGCATGGTAGCGGAAACCAGGGCTGGAACACAGGAATTCAGGTAGGAGGCCTGAACGATGGACCATGTGTCGTCACGTCAGGGGGACGGCCAGGAGGCTGGAATGAGGCAGCATCGATAGGAGGGCCGGCCTGGACGCTGGGATGAGATGACGTCTGGTGCCGTGCCTATTAAGGCTCCCATTGACAACATCCAGGTAGGGAACAAAATGGTTTGCCCATGGGCTCTCTTTGAACCACTACTGGTGTACTGTAATCTCCTTCTGGAGTTCAGCAGGTTTGGGGGAGAGGCCACAAGACGATCAACAACACCTTCAAAGTTCAGCACCTTCCTTGTCAAAAACAGTAACTGCTGGGTTCATCTTTAAGGTCAGTTCATAATGTCAGCATGCAGAGAGATTTGAACCCAATATGCAGAGTCACAGGAAACGAGGGTAGATTTCAAAGTATTTCATAAAGAAATGGAAATCTTACACTTACACTGCGCTTACCGAAAACTATTAGTGGAATCCGCCCCACCAGGCTGAGGGTGGACCATAGAGTATAAAGAAGGATAAAGACTGAACTGGCGCGAAGCCCAGAGAGCAACGGACTGATCTCATGCTTCCTTCTATGCATGAGGAGTCCAAGTCCAAATTTTGCTCGCATATTTGCAAGGGGCATGGGGACTCAATTTGTTATATAACCTTCATAGATGATAAATCCACTGAGAAATGGACCTTCGATCTCCACGGTCACGGAAGTATCAGAAAGGCCCCAACTATGGGTTAGATCCCGGGCACCGGCGGTTTGACTAATTTGGTGGTGCGGCACGTACCGCCAACTCAGCAAATGAGTTCCAAGGCTTGTGTGTGGCAAGTAATGCGGTAAGTACTGAGAGCTGATGGTAGGTGTTGTGCATCACTTCAGCAATCCATCTCCTATATAGGGTTCAAGCGCATTGCGAAACGTGGATAAACTCCGACATGTGCTCTGGCTGATACCGACAATAAGCCTCTCTTCCGACCTATTTACCGTACTTAATTCACTTTTTGTCATACTACAGTGTCACCCAAAAGTGGTGAGTTGTAAACTTTCTGCTTGTTTTGAGCTTGTATATCTGCTATTTTTTTATTCTTTTTTTATTCCTGAAAAGTACTAGGCATAATGGAGGTTTCCACTCTGTATAGCGTCGATATATTACGTTTTCAACAAGTCAATTAGACGACACCTCATCCACGTCATATCCCAGCATTAAGAAGTGTGGGCCATGATGATGTGTATTGTGTAGCTGTATAGGCAATGAGCTAGCTGATGGTTTGCTGCTTCCATGGTTACAGTGATGTGAGCTTTGTGCCTTTGGTGCCTTTGCTTTATTAAAAATGTATATGTGCCTCCTGCCTGGGGCATGTTATACCAGGCACACCTCATCAACCCTCAATTAACCTTGCAGCTCTCATTAACCCCCTCCCCCACCGCCCCTCCCGCGTCTTGTCCTCAGTAATGCAATGACTCTGAGGAAGTACAAAACGTCAGTCATTACTTGTAGCTACTAGCACCTTCATAAAAGAGGCTTTAAACTGTCCGAGCTGCACCAGTGTCTTCTGTACAATAATTGCTTTTACAGTCACTTTGCTAGGCCGAGAACTCAAATAATAAAATCTTTGAAGACTACGTACCTTGCATAGATAAGCTTGCGGGTAATGACAAAGTTATCATCAAATACTTTTAGTGGAGGTAATAAGCTCCACAGAGATGTGTATCTTCTTTATTGTCTCTGCCAGGCCGAAGGATACTGCATGTAGCTAGTATTGAGCTACAGTATGTTTTGATTGTTCCTATTTTCTGCATATGGTTGTCGAAAGATGGAAGGAGAGATACAGTGATCCCCCTCTTCTATTCGTTCCATGGGGGGGGGGATATGGGCAGTCATGTGTTGGTTGCCAACATACTGTAGGACACCTGCCATGGAGACTAAACAAAATGTCTCATATATCCTCTGCTTCTGCTGAAACCACAACAACGGCCTGGACACATAGAGCATGTCTTTCTGCACAGAGATTAGTATCACAGATGTCAGGTGGGCATGGATACATCACGGGGGCAGAATAGTGCACAGTATATGCCGTGCTTATTTTCTATGGGTATAGCTGTCTGCCCACATTAGCTTTACTCAGTTTACTGGCTCCGATTGTTTTTGAATCTCCTGTTGATGCACCGATCTGCCAGGGCTTACAATACATGGTGCCTCACAAGTTCACAACCCACTGACTGAGGAGAAAACTGAATTAAGGGAGGACACATCATACTGTGATGCTGTATATGCACACTGATGGTGAGGTTTAAAGTATACAGATAGTGAAAGCAAGGCAGACATTGTCAGAATCTGGACAGATACACAGATGCATCCATGGACTGTCAGTTGGTTGCTTAATTGTCCAACGCATCTCGACAACTAATGACTATAACATAGACTTATTTCCTAATCTAATAGGCAAAATGCAGGATGAACTGTACTGACTTTGAGGGTACATTAGCATTACTCGAGTCTAGTACCATTTGTTTTCTATTTTAAGGGCCCCGCAGATGATTGCCATTTCATTTCATTCTACTCTAAAGTTTTTGATGTTTTCTTTTATTTGTGTGACTATTCTTTTTCTTTTTTTGTGAGAGTACAGGGCTCTATAAGGATGGCACTAAGTGTTGGTTAAATCCACTTTGGTCCATCTGGTTTTAAAGAACGGCATGAAGCCCAGTACGACCAGAACAGGCTAAGTTTGTTCAGGTTTTTGACTGGCAGACTATACATTGACACGATCGTAGACACAAACACAAACGTCACATCCGGTTTTAGCCCGGGGTAAACAAAATGGTCTTCCCCATAGAGTTATAATAGCGTACGATCCTTTGGATCACTTTCAGAGCGATTTGTTGGATGATAGAAATATTGACAGCCAAGAAAAATCCATCAGAAGGACATCTGGAACACTCGCCCTTGGAAAGTTGACTTATTATTACGTATACGAGACGATTTAGCCATGGTTCACATGGCGCTCGTCTGTCATGGCGGAACTTTAACTTTAGAACGTTAACGTCTACATACAGTACATGTTCAGATTTCAAATATAAAGTGCTCGCCCCAAAGCCACGGATGTTTATTATTATTATTTTTTTTTAAGATATTTTTTTGCGGCTTACGCCTTTATTGATTTTTTAAGGGATAGAAAGTAGGCTGACAGGAAACGGGAGAGAGATGGGGGATGACATGCGGTAAAGGCCGTGTCGGGTCCGGGAGTCGAACCCGCGGCACACCGCGACTGGATCACCAGTCCGGTGCCCAGACCGTTACGCTACGGCCTGGGCCGCCACGGATGTTTATTGAACAATACGGAAGATACCGGTACTTATACCCGCCCTAGCAGAATTGTAACATCCATGGCCCTGGGTTTACCACAATTTGTAATCGGAACATTTGTGTAGGCGTAAGCCGCCGTAAGGACTGTAAATGGAGAATGTGCGTAAAACACAGTCCAGGCCAAGGCTACCATGAGCTCACAGCGTGTTGCGAGTTTGTAGATTTTTTGTTTATGCTGGGGACCTGGGGTTCAAGTGGTTTATAGTCAGAGTATCCTTATCTCTTTATGCTTTATTGCAGCGTCAAGTTGCACAAGCATAACCACCACTGAAATCGGACATCAATCTCTCTCTCCCTCCATGTTACAAAACATTGTGTTGCTGCGGCGCAGTGTTTACTCGCCTGGTAGAGACACTCTATAGATATGATCAATTAAACTTAACGTAAAAAAACCAACAGCCATTAAGTCATCAATCGTGTTTATATAGAACACATTGTAGTGAATTCTAAGTAGTTTAGAGACAGTTGGAACTTGGCACGGAGTCATCGTTGTGCGGTGGAACCCTACATGGAATTCACTAAAACATGTTTGACAGCTTTATAGATGAGTGAGGCTATTAAAATAGCCAAAAGACCAGATTCCTCGACCTTATAAATCTTCACTGAAAAATTGAGAACCAAGTATCCCAAAAACCTAAAGATTTTTCTCTAGAGAAACTTAGAGTATTGCAAAAGACCTGAAAGGATTTTGGACACAAGGACACAAGGACTTAAAGTATTTCTAAGTTTTCTTTAGTAAGTATTCTTCAGATCCAGAGCGTATACAAAGGTAAAGGATAGAGAGAGAATTATCTTAAGTGCTCTGAAAGAATTGTCACATCATATACTGAAAAAGATGTCATAGATCAGGATTCAGCTGTCACATTTCAATAGGGTGAAAGGTCCCATCAGAGTGAGGTGTCATCGTGCTGTCATGGGCGTCCGATCGTCTGAATCCTGTTTTCGACTTTAATCACGTTCCGTGATTAGGATTCTGTTGTTGACTCTTTATCTCAGGGGGTGAGAGAGTATTATCCTCATCTTTAAGGGCAAAGTAGTTGTCGTGTTGTTTTCCATGTTTTTCCATTTAATCATCACCGTACTCTGTACTGTACTGCCTCTCACCATGCAGTGTGTGAGGCTCAACAGTGCCACTTTGTCACCTGTGACCACCAACCAGACAGACAGACAGACAGACAGACAGACAGACAGACAGACAGACAGACAGACAGACATTGCTGTTCCTTGGAGTGGCTGCACCACTCAAAAATACATTAAAGGGGCTCCACCATGAATTTAAAATCAAATGTATTATATAAATGTTTCCCTTTCATACCTCGTTATACCCACTGAAGCCTAAACAACCACTCAAATCAAACTCATGTAAGAGCTTTTTCTTGTGGTGTGGCTTTCAAGACAAGACAGACTATTCATCACCCTGTCACAGATACTAGCCACCCACTCTTGGAGTTAAATTGATCCATTTTACTTAAGGGTTCATTTAATTGTGGAGCCACACTCATCTATCATTTCCCTGAGTCAAAACTGGAACTGGCTTGTGTGAAAATAATGCGCAGGTATAGCAAGTAAGGTTTAATCAGGTAAGGCAGACTCAGTTTTAAAATCAGCTGATGTAAAAGTATCTTTCATACAATCATGCAGCAATATGTTACAAGACAACAACAAAACCTTACTTTCTCTGTCAAGTCCAAATATAAATAAATGAACAACAAAATGATCCTAGTTTTGTAAAAAGAAATGGCCTAATGGACATTTGACATATCATTTTTGTAAACCTCTTTACTGTGACTATCGTTAGTGGAGTCTAGTATTTATTTAAAATGTTTTCATTAAAAAAATGCTCCAGGTGAATGCCATTCATTCTGGGACTGGGGCTGGCCAGCCTTTAGTGAAAAGAATAATTATTTTGTTACATTTGTGGCTTGGGCAGTGTGCTTTTTTAAATTCTTTCATGACATTTCACCCGGGTATGCGATAGGCCAGATGATGATATTTGTGGGGTTTTTTAACCTATTCTGAACGGGAACCCAGGGGCGCAATAGCCACAGGGACGCAGGGGACGAATCCCCTGCCAGCCTCACATTGGTCCCCCCCAGATGAGTTAGGGGGTCCCCCCTGGCTGGGGGGGTCCCCCCCTGGCTCCAAAGTTATCTTAGGAGTAATACTTTTGAAATCCTGCGTTCATAAACGCGATATATTTTGAAGCATATATTTGATCCACCCCTGTTTAAATCCCAAAATGGTTTGGCCCGTTCTCTCAACTTTCGGAAGTTGGGAGTTGTTACACCGCAATCAGTGACCCAATGTGCTTTGCACTCTGTAATGATTCTAATAATACAGGAACAGAATTCAATAGGACACCACTTTTGGTGTCACGCACCACTTTGGCACCGTCAGACGATCAGTAGATGAATGGATTTACTTTATCCTTTTCATGTCAAGGACCCCCAAATGGACACGTATTAGCCTGCGGACCCCCCCATTTGAAGAGAAGAGAAGGACCCCCATAAGAGAAGATTTATACAGCTCGGACGGACCCTATTTTAACCATTTCTAGCGGTGGGACTCCAATTGATAATCAATGTTAATTAAAAAAACTGAGAGCGTCCACTTGACATGCCACAAACTATCATGTAGTTGTACCTCTGGGGGTCCCCGGACCCCACTTTGGGAATTATATTATTATTTTGGGGGATTTGGGGAAAGGAGGAGATCGACGCCGCTATTAACTGTCAAGACCAGGTAAGGCGCTGCAGGTTTTTCTTTCCTCTCGAGTTGCATGGGTTTAACACTAACTACATTAAAACATCCTCTCCTGAAAACCTCCCAGGTGTTGTACATTTTATAGGATAGGCTAACTTACAGATCAGATGGTCAGTGAGTTTTGACCTGTTCGAGGCGCTGCTGATAATGTGGTTAAACTTTTACGTTTTGAGACAAATGGGGAGGAGGAGGAATCACAGCCAGGTAATTCATAATAATAATAATAACTGTGCCAAAACGCAGTTTTGTATGTACATTGAGTCACTGGAACAACCTCTCTGTAGTTCGACCCCAAACCCTAACCATAACCCCACGTTTTTGTGGAGGAGGAGGAGGAATCACAGCCAGGTAATTCATAATAATAATAATAACTGTGCCAAAACTCAGTTTTGTATGTACATTGAGTCACTGAAACAACCTCTCTGTAGTTCGACCCCAAACCCTAACCATAACCCCACGTTTGTGGTTAGACCCCCCCATCCCCCCCTCTCCTAGGGTGGTGGGGGGGACGGGGGGGACGGATTTTTCGCTATATGTCCCCCCCTAGCGTTCGGTCCGTGTTGCGCCGCTGGGGAACCCCTTTTGGTGTTTTAAGGATTATGTTATACTTTAGCCATTGAAAAATAGCAGATCTACAAGCTCATAGTGCGGCACCGAGTGCCACGCTACAAGCTTGTAGATCTGCTATTTATTTTTAATCGTGGAAATGGGCATGCCTGGCCTGCTCTGAATGTGATGTTTACGATGATTAGTGACTTCCTGCTACGAGTGTGGCTGTACTCCTGGATCTGACATCAAGGAAATATCAGAATCCTGGAATCAGCAACCAGAGAAATCAGGCCAAGTTTAACAGGTAATCCCAAAAACCATTATATTGTCATGACCGTTGTTGTCAGTATAGCAATTCCCCCACTTGGCCAATTCCCTCTCAGTTCATACTTGTGGGAGCTATATTCAGTGATTTGCTATTTCAGTATTTCTGTTATATATGTAATGCATTTCTTATTTTTAGTTTAATTTGCTTTGCTTAATTGGTTTGTTTACAGCCATTATTTCTGTTGCAGCTAAAGCTTTTATTTTGAAGGTGATGGGCAGTTCACAGCTGAGTCTATTTAATTAAGAGAGCACTCAGGGAGTCAGAGAGCACTGGGAAGGTCCACGGTTTTTTACCAGCAGCTATAGAGCACTTTGACATCTTGTATCCCATACTATGTCTGTCTGGATGAGCAAATTAAAACACCATCAAAATTGGCTGCCCTGACTGGACATTGGTCTTATTCCTGCAACTGCGTAAGATTCGCTGCCCGGTGCTTTTAGTGGCTTTTAAAGTTTTATTGTTCATGGTGTTGATTAGCCACTACAATACTTGTTTTCCTTTTTCTCTAAAATGGGCCAAGTTTCTTCAGCAGAGAGAGACTGCAATGAAACCGTACAACTTCAACTTCAATGAACTTTATTTTTCCTTTCGGAAACTTCTTTTGTGCAGTGGTAAAAGACAACACAATACATACATACGGTACACACGTTGACAACGCTGAGGATAAGGCCAACCAGGCCGAAACGCGTACGTTGTTCACTCTCGTCAGAGGTAAATAAAATCATGCAGAAAGGACATGTAATGAGTGCTGGCATTTTCTTCAGTTCACCCTATACTTCACAGGCATATCTTTCTTTTCTTCATACCAGTCTGTTTTGACAAATGTTGGGCATGTATAAACATTTTGTTTGAATTGTTGTGAAATAAGGCTTTCTAATAAAGTATCCCACATAAGAGTGCCCAACAGCAGATGTGAGTTCTGCTACTATTGCTGGATCCACATAATACTCTTAGTGGCCCAAGCCCAATATCCCAAGCACAAGCAGATCACACAGCCGTTGAGTAAACTATACGGTACGGTCAGATTCTGGTCAGACTCTGGTCAGATTTCCAGAGTGTTCAGACAAGCGGCTCTGCATTGACCCACGTATAGCAGGTAGTTGAATCATTCTCCTGCACCCAGTTTACATTCCCCTTATTAGTCATATACAAACAGTTGATACACTTACTGTATGGCTAAGGCGGGGACAACAAAAGTTGATGTAAAAAACACTAGATGTTGCAGGCAAGCATTTAACAGGTTGTTGATGCTGGTCATATGGGTTTGGGGCTATCATGAATTTCCCCCCGCATTTTTGCGAGGTACCTGGGGGCTAAATTTTTTTTTTTTTTTTTTTTTTTTTTTGCGGCTTACGCCTTTTATTAATTTTTGAAGGGACAGACAGTAGGCTGACAGGAAACGGGAGAGAGATGGGGGGATGACATGCAGTAAAGGCCGTGTCAGGTCCGGGAGTCGAACCCGCGGCACACTGCGACTGGATTACCAGTCCGGTGCCCAGACCGTTACGCTACGGCCTGGGCCTCAATTTGTTTTTTAACCTTCATACTGTAGATGATGAATCCACTGAGAAACGGACCTTTGCTCTCCACGGTCACGTTAGTATCAGATACGACGTACCCACTATATAGATATAGCCAGTCCATCTTACTGTAAAGGTCAGTATCAATTCCTATTGAGTGTCTGTGGAAAGGATGATGACATTTTGGGAGAGTCCACCTTTATTTTGTTGCTCTTGTGGTCTGAAATGTGGTCTGTGTGAACAAATGGGACTTTTGGATTCCTGATTATATATAATTATATATATATATATCTTTTAAGATTTGTTTTTGGCTTTTGTGCCTTTATTGATAGTTACAGTGAAACCAGACAGGAAAGAGGGAGAGAGAGAGAAGACACGCAAGAAAAGGTTATCATGAACGGGACTCGAACATGCGACGTGCTGTCAGGCCAGAGCCTATACAGTATGTGGCATGCGTCTGGACCACTAGGCCAGCGGGCGCACAGATTTTACTGAGAACACACACATTGCTACTGATTCAAAACTACTATCTTAAAATACTTTGAATGCCTCTTCAGTCATTATGGCCAACATGGATTGCATTAAATTGTCAGCGACTGATACAAAGTATGTGCTCCCAGTGTCAACCTGATTCATGCATCTACACATAATCCCTGATAAATATGGAGCTGCTTCTGGGATTTTACCACATTTCCAAGCTAATGTGTGTCGGTTATACCTGTAGCGCTGCCCCTTTAAGGGTAGTGCATATAAGGGGTGGCCAGGTTTGAGGCCTCTGTTTGGCAGAAGCCTGATTTGAGTGTTGGTTGTGGACCTGGAGGCATGAGGTGTGGACACTGCTGTACAGCCTGGTAAGAAAACCTGAATCAAACGTTGATGCTTTGATAATTGTGTGTGATGTTTTGTGAGGGGGAGCTGGGATGCTGCCGCAGTCAGTAAAGCGTTATAGGGGAATTGGTTTTAAGAGGGCTTTTGACATGGAGACAATGTTGGTCAACTGTTAGCCCTCCAAGCAGAACCCAAATGCTACTGAAGTTTCTGACATTTGTTCGACCCAGTGCATTGGGTCCTGTTCCACGTCGTCCATGCCACCTGATTAAAACATTTACTGGCTCATGTTTACATGTTAAAACGCCTCCCCGCGGCATGTGACACCATTATTTTCCTTGAGTTATTATGAATTCGGTAACTTTAAGTAGCTATACATCCCGGTGCGAATATCTCCTGTGGCGCGGAAGCCGTTAAGTATTTTTAATATATGTTTGCCCGATTTGGAAGCTTGGATTCTTCTTGTTTATTGACACCTCATTGTACCGCCTATCTGGCTAGCTAGTGGCGCTATAGCTATGACACAGCAGATCAGAGGCAGGGACGTAGCCTCACAAGCCAACCGCACACCGGGAGGCGGTACAATAAACGGTAAACAAACAAGAAGAAATAAAGCGACCAAATCGGTCAAACAAAGATTAAAAATACTTAACGGCTTCCGCGCCACAGGAGATATTCGCACCGGGATGTATAGCTACTTAAAGTTACCGAATTCAGAATAACTCAAGGAAAATAATGGCGTCACATGCCGCGGGTCCTATTTTAGAGAGAATCTCCACATCCGCATTTAGGAATTTCCATACGAAAATACACTAGCGAGCAGGGACCCAACGTAAAACTAAACAAAATATCAAAAAAGTTTTACGTAGGGTCCCGAAAGGGGCTAGTCAACTATTAGCCTAATTTATCCTCAGTCCAGAGACTCCAGGTCCAACATACACATGCTGTGAGGCATTGAATATATCGACTGGATATATGTTTTGGCATTTTGTTATAGTTTTGCTATAGTTTGTATAATGTAATGAACCTTTCATTGTTTTTCCCACCGTGCCATATTGTATTTGACCAGATTGTTTGTTGGGCCATGTGCTAGCCGCAATTTGCAACACTAGACTTTTTTTAATATTTCTTTGAATCTAGAGTTGCAATACCCTCCATTGACAGCCCATTGATCAAATTGAAATTCCCGATCTGCTTGCATTAAACAATGTTAAACTCGCCAACATTGCAAGCTGATCTTTCAATCTGCTTTGTTTCATAACAATCATTCATCATGAGCTATACTTTCTGTCAAGAGTTTGGAAGTGCTCGTTGAAGTCACTGATAGGCCATGCGTACCACATACCACTACCACCTTCGAATTTGCACATAATGCAGAAGGCACAGAAGGGGCAGAAAGTAGCTTTTTAGTTTGCTGTGATTACTTTTAAGTACTTTATTTACGTTATTTGCTTACGGATTTATGTATATTTGTTTTGTTTATTTGCTGTGTATGTTTAGTTTGGAGGACCCGGTAGGCCCTGAAGCTTTCCACCTTGTCCCTATATCACTAGCCCCTCTCGGGACCCCCGTAAAGGTTTCTGACATTTGGATGTTTACGTCTTTACGGAGGGTATTTTGTCTTTGTTTGACCGTTTTGGCTGCTGTGAAATTCTCTCTTCCTTCCTTCCTTCCTTCCTTGACTTCCTTATTGACATCCCATTGACAACCATAGGCCTACCTTGTTTAGTTACAGTACATTGTCCAGCATATACAGTATACACGTATGGTTAATGCTATGGCTAAGGATCCCTCACTCCTTTTGTGAGGTTGGCGTGGTCATTTCATAAATCGTTGCTGTCGGGGGGGAAACCTCATAACTCCATTTTTGAGGGGTTTTTTTGGCATAAATCAGTGCTATTGAACACCCTTTGTGTGTTGTTTCAAAAATATTGAACCAATGGTAAGTAGTAAAAAGTTCTTAGGACAAAACCTTAACTACACTGCCCAAACTGCAAGTGCAAGAGTCTGCTATTAACAACACAAGATAAAATATATATATTTTTTTATTATAAATATTATTCTCTGGTATCGGCATGCGGTATCAGAAATTATGGGATCGGATCGGGAGTATTAGGGACATCCCTAATATGACGTTACAACACCAACTTTGATGAGGCTGTATTGCTTTGTTTTAAAAACTAGTCCTTACCTGTTGAGATATTTGCCCCCCCATGGTGGCCGCGGGGGGTACTGCGCCCTGGTCGCATTTTTAATTCACTAATAAATTCATTATTAATCATTAATGTGTCAAATCGAAAAAAGGGCTCCGTTACGCCCTCCATATTCATATGGTCAATGCCTGTGTGAAAAGCGATTGGTGCAGGCAATGAGGAGATAATGCGGTGTTTCTGACACACACACAGACATTGTTAGAATTATAGTATGATATAAGGTTTTCTTTATTTCCTGAAAAATGAACATTTTGGAGTTATGAGGTTCCCTCCCGACAGCAGAGATATACTGTAAATACGTGTGAATTCTGGTAGTGCAGACTCCTCTCACAGAGCATGTTTTCAGGTAAACCAATCAACATTCACTCCTAAAATTAAGTGTAAAATTTACATATGGCAAATTGGAGCTAATTAATTTATAAGTAGACCTTCGGTAGTAGAATAGGTGTGAAATCACTCCTCTCATTTGCCCAGATAATTTCCATCTCAGATGGCAGTGGAAAGAAGCAACAAAATACATTAAATTGTCAGTGTTCGCTGGTCCATTTATAAGTTATAAGTTATAACTTATAACCCACAGTGTACAAATATCCAAATGGACCGTTGAACTGAGTTTAATTAACACTCACGCGTAGTAGAATTTCCAAGCTAATTTTTGTCTGTTCATATTATATACCCACAAGTAGGCCTTCTGTTAATTGCAAACTCCTCCAACGGAGCATGTTTTCTGGTAAAGCCAATCAACACTCCCGCCTAAAATTAAATGTTAAATTCATAAGACAGATTTAAGCTAAACACAGACCTTTCCAATTGCCTTTCTAATTAATTTAGTTTCTTGTCTCTTCTGCAATGTAATTGTATTTGCTTCCTTATTTTTTACTTTAGTTTTATGCCTCCTAATGTCATTTTATAATTGTGTTTCCTATGCTTGGTGTTTTGAAAGAACATTGAATTGCCTTGTTGGCTATACAAAGTTGCCTAGAATTCAGCAGCACAAGGTCTACCAGCCACGACCGCCTGCCGAGGTTGATTTATGGAAAACAAAATAAGGATGCAGACGTCATGTTAAAGAAAAAGGCCTTGTAGCTTATACATCCTTCACTGTACATTCTCACTTTTTAGATTAGATTTCCTTTGCGTCTGGATAACATTGCATCAATCCAGTTCTATAGCGGGTAGCAGCTGAGAGAAAGTAAACGATGGCTGGGTCAGGAGTAGCTATCATTTTCATAATGCTTATTTTACTTGCATGAATGTATAGCCGCAAAAGGCCAGTCTGAGCGACTATACTCCCCCTAGGATTCTCTAATTGGCCCCTCGCCTTTTGTGCAACATATCATTCAGCTCTCCAGATTACAGTGTAGTAAGTTAAGTGAACAAAGTGAACAGTGGTCATCTCTGCTCCATTCTTTATGCAACATGGATAACATGACAGGCTGAGCTCATGCTCATCCACGTGTCTCGTTAAGGTCAAGGTGAGCTAATCTGGATCAGGTGTGCAAAAGCAAGCATCAAGGTTAATATCCTATTATCACCTGGGTGAACTCAATAATGAAAAACAGGAGAACATACATACACGCACACGCAGACGCACACGCACACACACACACACACTGCTCACATATATCTCACAACACATATAGTGCTCCGTTGAGAGCTTATAGAAATGGATACTTTCGCTACTTTTGTGTCACACTGTCATTTGCAAATTAATAAAGTAGATGAAATATGGAAATACATATATTACCTTTATACTTGAGTGAGTGCCTGGTTGCATTCTTTAAAGATATTGATTCTGCAAGATCTCCTCAATGAGGATCACAAGAGCCTGCAATTAAAACAAACTAAATGTCAAGGAACACACTAGGGATGCCACCGAATAATCTCCACCAATCTCCAAAATCGATTTTAATATTTCATAATCGAAAATTGAAAAAAATTATAGACAAAATATTGGCTAATAAGTAAGGCTGCATGATATATCGAACATGTACCTTCATCAGAGTGGAGAATATAAGTATAAATCAAGTTGAGCAAAGCCACTCTTCTCTGCCCCTCTCTCTAACAGACACAGTTAACGATCGCTAGTTAAGTGCCTGCCAGACACACAATCAGATGAAATGAAGGCAGGTGTAGAGTAGAGTGTAGACTAGTGAACTGAACATGTTCTCTTTATATCAAGTACTTCATACCAGCCCCTTATGAAACTACTTCTCCCCAAATCCAAATGGATTTCATTTTCCATCCTGAATGGCACTGAGAAGATCTCTGGCATGTGCATAATATAAAATCTTAAAGGTGATATAGACAAGTTTTCAGACATAATTTAAAATATATATAAATGTATTCTTTTGGCCTTTTCCCCCTGTATCTTTCCCTATATTATGATGCTGAGGTGTTCTCCTGCAACAGCACACTCCCCCTTTCCCCCCCTGTGGCTGAATGCGCTGTTTATATCCACTACAGTTTACTATGGGAAGCCGTTTAGGCCATAAATGCATAGTCAACTCGCACATACATGTATACTTCTCTTGCACATACATATATATTGGTACTTCACTTGCACATACATGCATATCTCACATACACATACATGCATACTTCACTTGCACATACATACATTTAGGTACTTCACTTGCACATATACATACTTCATTCGCACATACATACATACTTCACTTGCACATACATACATACTTCATTCGCACATACATACATACTTCACTTGCACATACATACATACTTCATTCGCACATGCATACACACTTCACTTGTACATACATACATACTTCATTCGCACATACATACATACTTCACTTGTACATACATACATACTTCATTCGCACATACATACATACTTCACTTGTACATACATACATACTGCATTCGCACATACATACATACTTCACTTGTACATACATACATACTTCATTCGCACATACATACATACATACTTCACTTGTACATACATACATACATACATACTGCATTCGCACATACATACATACTTCACTTGTACATACATACATACTGCATTCGCACATATATAAATACTTCACTTGCACATATATAAATACTTCACTTCAAATACTTGTGTGCGTGCGTGCGTGTATGTGTGTGTGTGTGTGTGTGTGTGTGTGTGTGTGTGTGTGTGTGTGTGTGTGTGTGTGTGTGAGAGAGAGTATGTAGGTATATGCACAAAAGTATGTATGTAACAGGAAGGCAATTCCTGGAACAGGAAGCTCGCAAGATCTTCGCAAGGTATTTTTTTTCTCCCCGAGTTCTGTCGGTAAGGCTCAATGCTTTTGTCACATGATAGCGCAGCTGATTCGAAGCATCACATTAGGGGTAAAAAGGTACCACGTGTATATAACAATAATAATTACTATTATTATTATTAATAAACCATAGTATTAATTAACAGGTTACATGCAGGAATCACTTTAGGGGTAAAATGTACCTTTGCACATAATAATAATAATAAACCATAGTATTAATTAACAGGTTGCCATTTCCTTAAGGTTTACAGGTTAAACACTTCTTATTCTTATTTTTACATGTTAAACACTTAACCATAAACATCCCCTCTTTGAATTTAAATGCAAGGCATCCGTACAATTAATAAAGGGCTTATTGAAAGTTAATGCATTTTTTTGTATTTATTATTATTTATTTTATTTATTTATTTTTTACGGCTAGCTGTATCATTCTCTGTAGTATATGCACTCGATGCATCTCAATAAACTTTGGAAAAAATGTATAACAAAGTCTCTATTGCCATTTAAGACATTGATTTGCAAACAAATCAAAACAGAAATCAAGTGGACAGTCTTCATTTTTGCACTACCTCCAGTTCAGCACCCAGCAATTACAGGCCTGTTCCTGACTGTTGCATTTCCATTAGCTTTTCATTTGAAATTAATTTGTTATGGCAAAAATGGTGTCCTGGCGAATTATGTGACCATCTTCAGGGTTTCCTGCACAATGTTGTTGGCATGGCGCTGCGCCATGCTTGAAATAAATCGTGACATGCCAAGCTGCGAAAAAAAGAAAAAAAAGGGGGCTAGTGAATCATGGTGTGTGTGTGATATGAAATGTCCAGTACCTCCCCAGTGCCTCCCCAAGTGCCACCCCAGTGTCTGCCCTGCAGTGTCTGCCCAGTGCCTCCCCAGTACCTCCCCAGTGTCCCCTGCGTGCCTCCCCAGTGTCCCCCTCAGTGCCTGCCCAGTGTCCCCCTGAGTGCCTCCCCAGTGTCTCCCCAGTGCCTACCCAATGTCTCCCCAGTGCATCCCCAGTGTCTGCCCAGTGCCTCCCGAGTGCCTCCCCAGTGTCCCCCTGAGTGCCTCCCCAGTGCCTCCCTGAGTGCCTCCCCAGTGCCTGCCCAGTGTCCCCCAGTGTCCCCCAGTGTCCCCCCCAGTGTCTCCAATAGCAATACAAGAGCAATAATACGAATTCATCTTAATTTATTAATCTTATTAATTAATTAATTAATCAAATTAATTGACAATTGACAGCACCATGACAAAACGTTTTCCTGCAGGAAACACTGATCTTGCAAGCTTCCTGTTCCAGTAATTGCCTTTCTGTTATATACATACTTTTGTGCATATACCTTCATACTCTCTCTCACACACACGCACGCACACACGCACACACACACATACTCTCTCTCACACACGCACGCGCACACACACACACACACACACGCACGCACGCACGCACGCACGCACGCACGCACGCACACACACGTATCAAGTATTTGAAGTGAAGTATTTATATATGTGCGAATGAAGTATGTATATATGTGCGAATGAAGTATTTATAAATGTGTGAATGAAGTATGTATGTATGTGCAAGTGAAGTATGTATGTATGTGCAAGTTAAGTATTTATATATGTGCGAATGCAGTATGTATGTATGTGCGAATGAAGTATGTATGTATGTACAAGTGAAGTATGTATACATGTGCGAATGAAGTATGTATGTATGTGCAAGTGAAGTATGTATGTATGTGCGAATGAAGTATGTATATGTATATGTGCAAGTGAAGTATGTATGTATGTGCGAATGAAGTATGTATGTATGTGCAAGTGAAGTACCTAAATGTATGTATGTGCAAGTGAAGTATGCATGTATGTGTATGTGAGATATGCATGTATGTGCAAGTGAAGTAACAATATATATGTATGTGCAAGAGAAGTATACATGTATGTGCGAGTTGACTATGCATTTATGGCCTAAACGGCTTCCCATAGTTTACTACTCGGGACGTCGGAGGGGATTTAAACTTTTAGCCAATTGCAGCGCGAGGCTGTGACGGTGTGTTCAACCCAGCACTGCAGTATTATAATGAAAACGCGATGCGATTTCAATTGCAATGTATAATATTATCCCCATATCTTAGTTTCACTAACATTGTTCATGTGAAATAGTATGTTTATGATTTAATATGTAAGCCTATTGAAATTATGAGAATCGCTATGTATAGTGCATGGTTGGGTGGTGTGAAACTGAACAACACCAGCAGCAATAAGCACCCCACAGAACTCAGGATCCTTAGTCACAGAACAACTCAGACCCCAATAAAATCTCCTGTTTAGGCCTACATCAATATCGTTCTCGTTCATGTGGAGTGGGTTGTATGTGCTTTTGTTGAAATGGTGGAAGTGGAAGTGAGTAATAGTATTTCACCCTGCACCGCCGAGGCGACTGCCTGCCTGCCGGCCGGCTTGAAGCATGCATTCAACCCGTGCTCGCCAACGGTGACAGGCCGTCGCGCATCATCATAGCGATTTTTCTTCATTGCAATGAATAACCGTGGACAGAGTAGTTCACATGAATGAACGATGCTGTAGTGGCATGGGGCATTTGAGGGGCAATATGTTTTATATGCACGATTACAAATAAAAGAGAATTGAATTGAGAGCCAGTGAGTCTCCTCTACTTCCTACTTCCTCATTTGCGGGACTCGGTGTGATATTGCGATTATGCTACAGTTACCCTTAAAAAAACATGTCAACTCATTGTTGTAACTAAGATATCGATAGAAATTCATAATTTTGTAATGTCATATTTAGCCATACGAGCGCAATATCCATAGCGTCCGTCCCAGCAGCAACAACAATCCCATAGCCTGAAGTGACCTGGCTCAGCCAATAGAATGAGGGGAGGAGGGGGGTGGAGCTAGATATGCATTTGTTTGGAAACACTCACTCACTTCTGTGTACAAACACTGGAAACTTGTCTATATCACCTTTAAAAGTTTTATCTGATATTGAAAAAAAAACGTTTTTTTTTTCTTTTTTGGGGGGGGGGGGGGGGGTGATTAATCGATTATTAATCGCCAGAGCTGTAGATTATTCGATTGGGCAAATGGTCACTTTGTGGCATCCCTAGAACACACAATACTCTGTATGCTTGATAACACTTGCGTGCTTTTAACTAGAAAGGGAAGGACACAGAGAATAACAATAATCATCAATTCAGTTCTAAAAGAGTTAACATAACGTATATTACTTTGACCGGGGTGCCCCATGATGTGGCCCCCCCTCCTTCTCCCCTCTAGACCTTGCTGAATATAGCAGATCTACAAGCTCACAACATATTAGTACACATTGCATCACGTTGTGAGCTTGTGGATTGTCTTATTTTCGCAGACTGTTCACCTCTCACGGGATGCTAGGGCTGTGGTTAACTTCCTGAAGTTGTCCAGATTCATCAGATGAATTTGATTAAAGCGTATTGTTCTCGTACTTACTCTGTGTTATATGCCAGCTGTCTGACATAACGCTTTGCCTTGGTGACAACACCATGCATTGCACAGAGTGTGCATTGCCGGATTTAATTCCAGATAACATTTGTATGTGTTTTGCTTAAACAAACTTCAAAAGGCTGCGGTGGTGTAGAAAGCTTCCCTGTGGAATTTTGAGAATTAGTTTCGGGTTACTAATTTAAGGGTTCAAAGCTGCTTTGTCATTCATGTTATATCATGTATCATGAAACTTTCACATGTGATTTGGTAAAAACATAAGAGGGAATGATCTCTTCAGGCTACCCTGAAGAGATCAAAGACCAAGGTCACATTCAAGATCAATGTCAAAATGACATAATGGGTCATATATCCCATGAACATAATACCGGTAGACATAGTCATGCTGCTCTGTGTGAGTTCAGTTAACTGGTGTTGGTGCAGGAATAAGTGTGGGTAATGATTTAATCAAAATCACTGTTGTAAAGTTTACACGTATACACAATACCCGGCTCTATTTAGCATGAATGCTAAAGGAATATGTCCCCCAATTAGTCCTATAAAAATAATAAAATAAAAACTATTAACAAGGTGTGTGGGTGGGGTCCGGGTACAGCACTATTATTTATCGACGATGACGATTGCCTGAAATTGGTTGTTGGGAAGAGAAGTGTGTGTGCGTGTGGGTGTGCGTATGCGCGCACGTGCGTGCGTGCGGTGGTGAAATTGTTCATGTCGACATTTCTGATTATCTTGAAAATATAGATTTATTTTCATTACATAGTACACAAAGTAGATGTGAACAACATTAAGCACACAGCTATGTTCAAGTGTCGATAGGCTGTAGTGGAGCTGTATTGTGTCTTGTACTGTATGCCAGATCAGATGTCATACTGTACCTGTCCCTGCTACTTGCTGTACTGCATTTTCTCCTGCTGCTTCTATTCTGGCAACTGCACTGAACAGTGCCAACATTGGCACATTGTGCCGACGTCACACATGAGGAATTTTACAGTGAGTGTAATCACTTTTTCATCTCTTCTGAAAAGTGGCCTGTCAAGTTCAAGATGCACGATCATCAATTTCAGAGACGCCACCAAGGCAACATGAATGTGTCTTTGACTGTGACGTACATTCACACTGAAACATGGCCCTGTCCCAAAGACAAGTGATTTTATAGAACATGTCAAATCATCAATTTTGTTTGTTTGTGTCTGTCTGCCTGTTACAATCACATCCCCATAACATTTAAAGCTGTTCACACTATACTGGCTTTGAGTTTGCACTATACTGAGTTTTACTATACTAGACCTGTACGTGCCCGTCGGCCATCGGCCTAATGAGAACGATGCAACTTGGTAACCTAATAATAATACCCGTTGTCAACTTGTCATAGCACCTGTTTGAACTATCTGTCTGTGTCCCACATGGAGATCTCTGTATTCGCATTTATAGTAGAATGAAAAATCTTCCTATCCCATTATCTTGTTCTCACTCAGTCTGTGTGCTTTAATTAAACCGGAAGGGTAGATGCAATGGAATGCATAGATAGTTAAGGACATCTCTTATCGCAGTATGAGAATTGCTTGGTTGCTGCTATATCTAATGTTTAATTCATGCACATTTAAGTACATGCAAGAGCTGCAATGATTCTACATGCCTCAGCTACTTGAATCACTATCAATGTTATAATGGATTGTTAGGTGGAAGCTGAACTGGAGGACATCCAATTTGTAGTCTAATTTATTCACTACAAATATTCACTAATTTATTCACTAAGTTAATATACTCTAATCAGTCTGTCTGTCTTCTCATTTGCTGCAAGCTAAATCACTCACGTCCACAATACAATCAGGTGGTTCTTAAGCAGTCACTACTCTGGTTCACTCTACATACTAGTTGATGGTGGTTGTTCAGATGTCAGCGTTCAAATTCCCTCCACCTCCCAGGCCTCCTCCCTGTGGTATTTATTACTTGTTTAGTTCTGTAATGGGTGATTGTACTATGATATGTGGTATCTACTTCTCTTATGGGTGATTCTGTGATTATAATGTGATTTATGGATTGTATTACGATCATGTGATATGTAGTATATATGGTATATGGAATGGTATATGATCCTGTTTCTCAGGCTGATTGAAAATGTCTAAGATGTTTTCGTTCTTCAGCTTTGATGTTTCATACTTGACTGACTCTGGAGCTTTTCTTTTCCTTTAGTCGTTTCTTCAGTCTGAGCTTGATTGTTGTGCATACAAGGTAGTGGTCACCTCCAATATCTGCAGATACAGTGTACCCATGTGTCTTTCACTGAATTCCTAAACCGTGTATTAATTAATGTATGATCTATCTGATTCTTGGTCTTCCCATCTGGAGATACCCACGTTGCTTTGTGTATGTCTCTATGTGGGAACAGAGTTCCTGTTATGACTAGCTCGTTCATGTCGCACATTTCGCACAGTCTTTCTCTGTTATTATTGTTCTGCTTTCCGAGCCCGTGCTTGCCCATGACCCTTTCATAATCTTGGTGTTCATCTCCTACTTTAGCATTCATGTCTCCTGTTACAATCAACATGTCATGTTTGTTTCCGACTGTCCAATACATCTTGAAGTCTCACGTAGAATTCGTCCTTTACTTGTTCTTCTGCATCTTCTGTGGGTGCATAGATGTGTATAATCTTATAAATGTTCTATATCTATCTATAAATGCACCATGTGTCTGTCTGTGTGTACTAAAGGGACACCGAGAGACAGATATAGAAATATCCATATATTGTACAATGGCCGGGTGGAGCATGGATCTCCAACTTCCATCGTTACACGAACTGACAAGCAGACTTAAGAACTACAGACTGGCGTTATACACGTCAAACTCGTATAGGCTGGAAAATGGCACCCAAAGTGGGCAGAGTTAATCCCGAAATTTACGCCATACGCTGTGCCCGTCCTTCATAATCTTCATTGTCTTCATTGTGCACTTGATGTGATTTCATTTCATGTGAACGACTGGGTGTGTAGCGCTGTCTGCAGCCCAGAATGCATCATGCATTATACAGTCAGATGGAGTGGGAGGGTGTCAGAGTGACAGACTCAGGGTCAGAGACACACTAAGACAAATGGCAACAGTGACAAATGCAGAGACGGTAGCCGGGTTAAAGTAGTAGTATCACCATCGCTCGTCATGGTTTATTCTCAACTTCAGCCGTGTACAATGTACAAAGCACGAAGCAGTGAAAGATACATAACGCCAGTGTACTTTATACCTCATACTTTAAATGCTTAGTATGAGGTATAAAATACAGCAGCCTTGTGTTCATAAAACAGAAAGATTTGGTATTGGGTAAGACTGGCGATAGGCCTATGTATCTTTCCCTGCTTCGTCTCAACCATTACTCAATGGCTCTGGTCTCAGCCACCGCGGTGGATATTAGACATTCCGTTTTATTTTATTTTTTATGTTGCCACTACTGTTGGAGCAGCCATAAACTACACAAGTTCATCTCGATGTTCTGGGCATCTTTGTAATGTTAGTGTTAGTAAAAAAGCAGGTAAAGGAGTAAAGTTTGAGGCAAACTAACATCAGTCACTCTGCCGTTCACTGTAGTGGAAGAGGTGCGCCTGGTGAGGGTTTTATCCCCGCAGCTACGTGTCGAGTCCGCCTACAGGAAATACGTAGGCTGCGACCATGAGACCCGCTACGGAATCGGTCTATATACGTAGCCTGGAAACCAGACTAATCTGCCATTTCGCTGCCCCTGAAGTAGTGAGGGACCAATCAGGGCCCAGTATGAAAATATGGGTTGGGATTATCACCAGAGGGATTTTGCCCCTTGCAAATGTGGGTTCCACACAGATTCCAGGCTAATTTCTACGCAGTGATATTAGTCTGGGAATGCCAGACTGTAGTGCACACCTGACACCACCCTCTGTGTTAATTTCATACGAGTGTGATTTTTCAGATACAGTAATTTTACTGAGCAGTTGCTGCACAATGTTGTATTGTGTACACTAGTACAGTACAGGACAGACTCTCCTCCCAGAGGGTCTTAATTCATGACACACACACACACACACACACACACACACACACACACACACACACACACACACACACACACACACACACACACACACACACACACACACACACACACACACACAGTATTTTCTATTATTGATAAGAAGACATTCTCTGTAAAATCATTGTCCCATAAAGCTATAAAAGAGCATTATGAGACATTCCTTATGAACTTTGGAGAACCTGCATTGTGCTGCCCTCTTGTGGTTCAGAGATGCTAGTACGAGGTAGATTCTGACACTAACTACAGACAGCAGCTTCCCTGTGTAGAGAGTAGAGACTTAGACTTAGTAGATGCTAATAATAATAATATATACTCACTACCCTCCCTTCTCTTTACCAAAAAGGAAAGATGATTGTTTACAAGCTACTGTACTTGAATGACAAATTTAGCACGGTTGTTTTACTTAAATTTACTATTACTGTTATCATTCTGCCAAGGTAGGCAATTATTATAATATAATCCCTGCTATTCAAGGCGCATGTACAATGTACATCCAATGTAAACATGTTTATATGAATATATATATGAATGTCAGTATAACATGTTAACAATGTTACACCGAATTCACATCACTTGCAGAAAGCCATTTTCCTTCACCTTTGCATGTACAGAATATAATAGCCTACTCATTTTCCGTATCCAGTTTACATGCATGCACAATGCCCTGGGGATAACAGGCATCACGTACATATGATAATATCGTGTGTAAAGTACACTAGGATATTAATTCCAGTCACAATCAGTTTATGTAGTAAGTAGAGCGTCCATGTCTATCCAAGTGTATTGGTAGAGAAAGATACAATGATAGACTGCCATCTTGTGTTAGCAAATGGAAATGCATGTGGTTTAGTCCAGGCAAAATAGCGTTTCAATCAAAAGTAATTGTAACAAAAGATTTTTCTTCACAGATCATTTCTATGAGGTCTCCAGAACAACATACTAAAAGTCCCAAGAAATCCCAGTTGGGGAAATATGTTTAATTGCATTAATCCAAAATGGCCGCCAATTGGGCTTATTTGGCCAATCTTGGAATACATTTTTGACCATCAGGTAATTTTAACAGATTTTTTTCTGCACAGACCATTTCTATGAAGTCTCCAGAACACCATACTAAAAGTCCTAAGTAATCCTAGTTGCAGACATATGTTTAATTGGCATCAATCCATGATGTCTGCCAATTGACACCATTATCAGAAATATTGCCATTCTTAGAATACATTCCTGGCCAAGAGGTAATTGTAACAGGATTTTTTTCACCACACATCATTTCTTAGAGGTGTCTAGAACAACATACTAAAAGTCCCAAGAAATTCCGGTTGCGGAAATATGTTTAATTGCATTAATCCAAGATGTCCACCAATTGAGACTATTATAAGAAAAATTGCCAATATTAGAATAAATTCCTGGCCAAATGCTAATTGTAACAAGATTTCTTTCACCACACATCATTTACTCGGCATCAATCCAAAATAGCCACCACATTATTATAAAATGGCATACATTTGAATGATTTTAAGTGATTTATTTTGGGACAGAGTGGTTAATACAAAATGGGTTGCAGTTTAATTGGATACAGCTCATAGTTATTTGTGCAATGTTTTTCACCATACCAATTGTTGGTTGACGAACTATATTACAAATGTATTAGTCAGAGTCCTACAAGAATTCAAGCTGCCGAGAGTAAATCCTCTGTATAAAATTGGAAACAAATTAGAACCTGGCAACTATACCACCTACCAACTAAAGTGCTATCAAGTCTAGAGACTAGACTAACGGGGGAACCGGGGAACATCTCCTCAGACTCCATTGTCCCGGTGTTGGTACTTTGCGCTCCTGAGTAGTTATTTTGTACATCCACATATGTTAGTGTGGGACGTCCTTGTGATCAATGCCTGTGTATTGGTTCCCACAGCACCAATTTGCTGGCTGGCAGTTCTTGATGCCAATGTCCTGCTACAGGTATAGTCTCATTCTCCTGGCTGACATTGTCTGGCTCAGGGTGGTATCCCCTCATACTGAATTGTAGGCTATACAGTGCTGTGTTACTATTCGCCCATTGGGCCATGGCTCATTCGTCCATGACTGGTAACGTATGTGCCTGTGGAATGGGGAACCCGGGTTCATCTCCCGCCCCGGCCGTGGCTACATTGGTGGCAGCGGTGTGTATGGTTAACCTCTACAAGTATGTTCCCGCAGGCGACACAGACCTTTATAGTAGTCGGCAGCTCTGTCAGTCTCCCTGGGGTGGAGGTCCCCCAGTCAGTCGAGCCTAGCTCCTGGCTGGCACGCGTGGACGCGCTTCCAGGTGGGGCGGACAACTGTAGGCTATACAGTGCTGCGTTACTACTCGCCCATTGGGCCATGGCTCTTTAGTCGACTGGCTACAGAATCTTGTTGGTAACATGTTGAGAGACTTCTGCAGGGTTGACTTCAGGGTCCATTCTGGTGTAGCACCCGTCTAGAACCTTCTGGAGGGTTGGCTTCAGGGTCCATTCTGGTGTAGCACCCGCCTAGAACCTTCTGGAGGGTTGGCTTCAGGGTCCATTCTGGTGAAGCACCCGTCTAAAACCTTCTGCAGGGTTGGCTTCAGGGTCCATTCTGGTGTAGCACCCGTCTAAAACCTTCTGCAGGGTTGGCTTCAGGGTCCATTCTGGTGTAGCACCCGTCTAGAACCTTCTGGAGGGTTGGCTTCAGGGTCCATTCTGGTGTAGCACCCGTCTAGAACCTTCTGCAGGGTTGGCTTCAGGGTCCATTCTGGTGTAGCACCCGTCTAAAACCTTCTGCAGGGTTGGCTTCAGGGTCCATTCTGGTGTAGCACCCGTCTAAAACCTTCTGCAGGGTTGGCTTCAGGGTCCATTCTGGTGTAGCACCCGTCTAAAACCTTCTGCAGGGTTGGCTTCAGGGTCCATTCTGGTGTAGCACCCGTCTAGAACCTTCTGCAGGGTTGGCTTCAGGGTCCATTCTGGTGTAGCACCCGTCTAGAACCTTCTGCAGGGTTGGCTTCAGGGTCCATTCTGGTGTAGCACCCGTCTAGAGACTTCTGCAGGGTTGGCTTCAGGGTCCAGCATTCACTGCCATAGAGGAACAGACTCCACCGTTGCATAGAAGAAGCTGAGTTTGATCTCACAGGGGAGGTTGGAGGGAGATCCATACACTGACCATGCCGTTCAGGGACCTCCATGCAAGTGCCTTCCTCACTTTCAGATCTTGCTCCGTTCAGTTGACCCATGAGCCCAGTTACTTGAAGTCCTTGACTTCCTTCAGCACAGTGCCTCCTGTTGTTGTCAGAGGTGGATGTTCTGGTGAGATGTTATAGGTGATAACCTCCTATAGCAGCGTGATCTTGTAGATCGGCTGTTTTTGGTGCACACAGTTTTGCAGCATGACCTCGTAGATCGGCTGTTTTTGATGTAATTTGCATGTTTTTTGGACAACATCTGTAGGAGTACTGTTGAAAAAGGTGTGCTTGTTCCACGTTGTCGGAGAGCAGGCTGATGTTGTCCGCATAGTCTAGTCTAGTCTGTGCGGACAACAGTCTGTCAGGACTACTTTGGTATGTCGTCTCGAGTCAAATGCCTTTGAAGTCAATAGAACTGAGTATTATTATTATTATTACTATTATTACTATTATTATTATCATTATATTGTAACTATTCTTATTTAGTTTCAGTTTTGGAAAGTAATTAATAGGTGAGTGGCAACTAAATTGTTTGTGTTTCTGGAAAAATGATAACGATTATTAATCTAACATTATTAATCTAACATTAATCTAACATTAATGTTAGTTATAAATGTAATGCCCATTTGGCTTGTTAGCTTATAACGAACAAAGTGCTAAACAAAATGATGATCGTGTATAGGCCTACTGATGGCAGCGTGTTCTATAGTCTAGATAGAACATGATAATAACAGCCTTCAGTTATATTGGTTCAAAATGGCTAAAATACACAGTATTGTATCTGAATCTGAATCTCAGACGAATGAAAATTGTGCCCGTCATAATTTGGGTAAATATTAGCGCGTTTTACATAGGCGTTTTACATAGATTGTGCATTACATTCACCAATTCACACACAGATGGTGGAGGGAACCATGCAAGGCACCAACCTGCAGATGCAATCAGGGGTTCAGCGTCTTGCTCAAGGACACTTTGTCACTAACTCTGGGGGAGCCCAGGTTCGAACTGGGAAACTTGCGGTTCCCATTCGGCCACACTACCTCTGAGCCTCTGCTGCTGAGCCACTAATTGGCAGACATCCTGCATGGATTGACGCCAATTAAACATATTTCCACAGCTAGGATTTCCTAGGACTTTTAGTATGGTGTTCTGATGACTTCATAGAAATGGTCTGTGAAGAAGGAAATGATGACCTCTTGGTATATGGCATTTTTTCCTGATAATAGTCCCAGTTAGTGGCCATTTTGGATTGATGCCAATTTAACATATTTCTACAACTACGACTTCTTGGGACTTTTAATATGTTGTTCTGGAGACTTCATAGAAATGGTCTGTGAAAAAAAACAGTTTCAATTACTTATTGGTAAGGAATTTATTCCAATATTGGTAATTGGCCATGCATTCTTTTGAGAATATCTTATTGGTGGACATCTTGTATTGATGCCAATGAAACATATTTCCGCAACTAGTATTTCTTGGGACTTTTAGTATGTTGTCCAGGAGACTTCATAGAAATGGTCTGTGAAGAAAAAAAATCTGTTACAATTAACTCTTGGTCCGAAATTTATTCCAAGATTGGCCATTTTTCTCATAATAGTCCCAGTTGGTGGCTATTTTGGATTGATGTCAATTTAACCTATTTCTGCAACTACGATTTCTTGGGACTTTTGATATGTTGTTCTGGAGACTTCATAGAAATGGTCTGTGAAAAAAAAATCTGTTTCAATTACTTATTGGTAAGGAATTTATTCCAAGATTGGTAATTGTCTATGCAGTTTCTGAGAATAGTCTTATCGGCGGACATCTTGGATTGATGCCAATTAAACATATTTCCCCAACTGGGATTTCTTGGGACTTTTAGTATGTTGTTCTGGAGACCTCATAGAAATGGTCTGTGAAAAAAAATCTTTTGTTACAATTACTTTTGATTTTAGGTCCAAAATGAGCTAGAATGCCTGGACTAGGTTGTGAAGATAATTATACAAGAACAATGTTTTCTGTACAGTATTTAAAAACATTTTTATTATTATTATTATTATTATTATTATTATTATTATTATTATTATTATTATTATTATTATTATTATTATTATGTAGCAGGAAATGTTAGACAAAGATTAGACTTTGTTCCAGATGGTTGCTTTTAACCTACACCATACATGGGCAACTGGCGGCCCGGGGCCCACATGCGGCCCCCACCTTCACCCTCAGGTTAATATCAGAATACCTTATATATTATTGATTTCAGCTGTGTTACAATTCCAAACATGCTCATGCAGCTCGTGAGCTCATGCTCAAACATGCTTAGTTCATAAAGTTAACATAGGCCTAACTAAATTCATTTGAAATGAAATAAAAAGGTTATTTTTCAGGATTCCAATAAAAAAAGAAAAATCTTTTCAGTATTTCAATTCAAATATAGCAAAAATAGCTGATCTACAAGCTTTTGAGCTTGTAGATCGGCAATTTTTTCTACGACAATAATATGCAACGTGGCCCTCTGGAGTGAGTGTCATGGAAATATAGTGGCCCTCTCCATCGTCAAAGTTGCCCTACACAATCTCTATTCTGACTACTGAGTTGTTATATGGCCAGAGGCGTTGGAGAACATGTGGTGCTCATTGTCGGATTGCTGCAGCACTACTTTATCTAAAAGAAAAATCAGTGGGGTGAAATTCGTTTTTGTACTATAGCTCCATCATTTCGTTGTTTTCCAGGACAAGAAAGGAAAAAGTGGGGCAAAGAGGGGGAATCCAAAGATATCTACATACTGTACATATACATGTAGCATAATAAGTACAGTAACATGAGACATTAGATATGAGGCTATTGAAACGAGGCTGAATATTGTACACAGAATGATGCCTCTGATGGGAATGAAAAATGGCTAGATTAGATCAAATGCCACAGAACAGAGCTCACAGACCATCTTTCTGCCAAGTAAGCAGCTGGTGCTGAAGACTTGGCAAGAGTAAATCAAATGTCCCCTGCATGGCCATCACTATACTTGAGACTCATATAAACAGTTTTTCCTCATGATACATTTCTGGTGCAGAAGATTATTTAACTAGAAAAAGTGCCCTTCCGGGCACAGGTCTCCACCAGGTTATCCACAGATCCGTGCAGTTAGAGGTAAAAACACTTTTCGGCCAGTTATAGCGCCACCTTGAGGCTGAGTTGAAATTGTTCATGTGGCATTTCGTCCTCGGCCTAGTGGGAATGTGGGTGCACAATTTCACGGAAATCACGCGATGTGTTCATGATTTGCAGCATTTTGTTTGAAACTGAGCACTCCTGTGAACTTTGGAAGCCAATCTTAACCAATCAGGATGGAGTCTGATAAATCTGAAAGACCCGTTTCGTTGAATGGCTCTAGAGAGACTGTGTACCAATTTGCGTGATGTTTGGACAAAATCTGTAGGTGTACTGTGCAAAAACTTGTTTTGCACAAAGCGGCCTCCTGGTGGCGCTATAACAGGCCGTTCTGGAAAGTTTGGGGCAGAGGTTCATGGTTGGCATCCAGGGAGTGTGTGTGCAAAATATGGCATCGACCGGGTTAACGGTGGCTGTTTTGCACAAAGCGGCCTCCTGGTGGCGCTATAACAGGCCGTTCTGGAAAGTTTGGGGCAGAGGTTCATGGTTGGCATCCAGGGAGTGTGTGTGCAAAATATGGCATCGACCGGGTTAACGGTGGCCGAGATTAGCTGTTCACGGACACACGGACACACGGACGGACACACAAACGGACACACAAATGGACGGACGGAGTGCAAAACATACTCTCCCCACATGCCTTCGGCCTGGTGGAGACAATTATGAAAACATATTATTGTTTTGCTGCCAACTTTGGTCATCCTTATATTGTACGTCAATGAAAATCGGAAAGGAATTGGTGCATGGGGGCCGGTTTTCAGCTATATACTCTAAAGATTTTGTTGAAACTGAAACAGCTCACCGGTGGCTTCAGCTTATAGGTGTCACAGTGCCAGGTCTCTATGTTATGTGATGTCAGAGGAACTGTTCTGTAGTCACTTAGGGTCGAGGGATGTCCTTTCTTTGGTTACCGGGATGATAGGAGAATTTTCACATGTTGGGGCACCCTCCCCAGCTGAATGGGGCAGCTAGCTGCTTAGCACACACCCTCAGCAGCCATTGGTTGATGTATTAGTTTTATGTATTGGCATCTCCCTCTGACAACCTGGGGAGAGCCCCAAACTGAGCTCATGCTTCCTCCAATGCATGGAAGAGTGAGCAGGCCGCTTCTTATCACCTGAAAGGGGGAGTTTTCCCGGTACGAAAAGAAACACGTTATTCCTACCAATTCCTTTCCCCTCCATCAGGCCCCCTGGCTGGCCAGGAGGAGGCAGTTTAGAGACCAGAATTACTGCATGTTTTTTTTGTGAGGGTACCTACCCTAGGGGACACGGGGAGAACATACAAACTCCACACAGACAGACCCTTTCGCCAAACCCCACCAAGGTATGGCCGCTGTTGATGTGGAAGAGAGAACACACCCCCAGCGTCCCCGGCGGGAATTGGACCTGGGACCTTCTAGCTGTGAGGCGACAGCGTGCCACTGTACCCCATCTTTATCTTTCATGTTGAGGCCCGGTGCTTTCTCAGTTGGAAAACTGGCAACTCACCTGGTTGGTGGTGAGGATCAGAGATGGAGAGGCTGTGGGGCAGACGCTGGACCTGCTGGCATCTGACTATCGGCCATTGCATTCCAATCCAATCCACTTTATTTATAAGTGAGTTTAAACACAGGCAAGGTTGGAGAAGCTCTAACATGTTCATGTTCTAACACAAGTTCATTCCACAGTGTTTGGGGCGATACAACGGAAAATGATCCCCCCCCCCCCCCCCGTTGTATCAGCTTTGACTTGAGTTATAGAGATTTTAAAGGTTTTATGACATTCATTTTCATTTATTTTTGTTTTTGTTTTAGGTTTTAGGTTTTATGACCTCAATTACACCCAAAAAACCTGAACTTTGAACATTCAGTGGATTTTCTGTGGTCTGAAGTTTTCTTTGGGGTTTGGAAGCCTTTTGAGCTACAATGAAAACAGGCAACACAGTGAAAACAGTGACATCTGCTGGCAAATCCCATTGACATATATGGGATTTGCAGGATCTTACATCACAAACAGCAGGAAAATCAGAGCACAGAGCCAGAAAACCCCAGATCACAGAAAATCTACTGAATGTTAAAAGTTAATGTTTTTTGGGTGCAATTGAGATTAGAAAACAACAATAACAACATAACAATTCCAAAACATTTTTTTTAATGTCACAATCCCTTTAAGACGTGGTGAGTCGGTGAGTCGACCCTTGTCGATTCTTTGGGAGCTACAAGTTTCAATATGTAGACTGGTGCCAATCTATAGCCAAAGATTTAGACTCTCGTAGATATATTTATCGATTCTGACATTTTCAACCTAAGAAAGTCTAAGGCTTCAGTGCAGGATCAAGGGGCGAGTTCGCTTAGACTCTAAGCGAGTCGGGGGGGGGGCTACAGTGGGGTTGAAACTGATACTCTTAAAGTGAATGCAAGCGCTGGCACAGCTTAACTACACTTCTGCTACCATCTAGCGGCACAGAAAGAATTAAAAGGTCATTTAAAACTCTTAACATTCCCTCCCGTTACTGTAGGCTGCGCGCTACGGTAGGTCCCAGCTAAATGTAGGTCCCCCGCTATACGTCCGCCCAGGGAAATTCCCCCCTGTCAGGTGAGAAGAAGCAGCTTGGCCTCCTCATGCATAGGTCAGTCCGAGCCCCCCCCCCCCCCCCAGGTTGGCAGTGTAGCGCCCAAGGATTACATTAGATAATTGACACTGGGTGAAAAAAATGGGTTGCAAAATCGTGGGATAAAAATTATAAATGAATGCAGAAAATCAAGAAGAATAGAACCCATCTCTTTTAACCCGGAAGCAGTAGCCCTCCATTTCCAGTTTCACTCGGAGGGTTGATCTATCTCGGATTAAAGTTTTATTAAGCTCCTATTGTCATTTAATTCAATCTGAGCCCTAAAGGTGGCGCTTCGTGAATGTATGACAGGTTATTATATTTGGCAATATCATTCAGAATGCTCTCTAAGCTGTTTAGCATTTAATTTCTGATCTTGTCTTCATTACATACCTTAATTAAATTAGTCAATCTATTAATCAATCAATGCATTCATTTATCATGATTATATATTTGATGGAGGACAAGAGAGAGGACATGCAGATGGCTGGTGTGACTGCGAGGAAGATGCAGAGAACAAAAGCAGATGGAAACTAGACGGGAATTAGCCAAAATAAGAAGAAGATTTATTCATTTTTAGAATAAGGTTAGGTTGAGTGATTTTAATGATGGCGTACATTCACAATCTTACCTTTACCCTTACAAGATCAAATCAGAATGGAAAAAAACTTTGTGTATTCATTAATTTTGGTTTGTATCAATGACATAGAATAACACCACAGAGGGACAGATTATATGTCTGTATTTATTTTCATCAGAACACAATTTTAATCATTGTAGCAGTCGTTTTCATACTTTTCGAAAAGATCATGACTCGTGAGATTGTTTTATAAATCATTTCATCAAAGTCGTTTGTAAAAAAATTAAAGAAGTTACTTGAACTAATAAAGCATCTATAATATTACAATATACCAGTAGTATAATAGTAATCATAATAATCATAATAATATTTCTATATGCCTTTGAACCTTGTTTTATAGTCTCATATACTGTAAATCTTTCTCTTCCACACACACAGTCCCCACAACCTCTCGCAACGAGGTTGTGAAGCTGAGGACAAGTCTGTTGGTTAAGCCCCACGACATCCAATTTAACATCGATGATTTCAGACACTCAAAAAAAAAGAAAATAGAAAAACGAACTGAAGATTATAAAGTAACATTGTGACACCAACTCAAAAACACAAGAGAACCTGGAAGCAAAGACATACAATACATTGTTCAGCATACTAGGGAACATATTTACAACCAAAAAGAAAGAAGGAAATGGGCTTCTGCATAGATCCACAGGATAGAAAACAGAACTATGGTGAAGACAGAGAAAGGCTGAGAAGGTAGAGAGACTGAAAGGGCAACATCTTTGTCTATATACCATGTGATGGTTGCGGTGCACACAGGGTTTGGGCGTGTGGGGGTACAAGAGGCATAGTACGTAGTCCATGTGCAAGGGGCAAACACAGACAAATTGTTTCTGCAAGTTTGGTTTGTTGTGGAATGTTAACAAACCATACCTTACAATTGCTACAGACTGTTGCTTGGGGGGTGTGGGTGGGGGCTAGAATTAATATACGGCCCTGCACAATTTCTCCTCGACACAACATGCAGACAATTTACTTCGTGAATGGCAGCTCTACAAGCTTGTGTGAGCTTGTAGATCGGCCATTGTCGGTGCAACCTGCTCACGGATAAGTATAATAGCTCAAGCTTTACTGTTTGGAGGAAATTGGGTTGTGCACGACAATGTCCATCTGTGGTCTTGAGAGACCTTGAGGGACGACACATTTTCAATGCAGAGCATTGCCCCCCACACAGGCCCACCATAGCCCATATATGGTGAGGATACGCCACTGTGTTCTGTGAGTAAAACAGACACAAGCCCTGCACAAGCTTGTGGATGTCGAGGGGCAGGTACAGTATGCTGTGCACACAATATACGTGCCCAAGGGTTGGCTTGTGACAGATATGAGATCATTGGTTTAATCACATGCTGTAATGAACACTGACTCTGATGCAATTAGACTGGATGAAAAAACACATGCAAGTCATGTCCGTGACAAATCCCTTGCAACTGGTTCACGGTTAAGTGGGCTGGATTATTCTCTGCAGGGTACTATTGCTAACATGGCAGACTTGTATATGTCACTTCCCATTCCGGGCTAGCAGGATCTTCAATGTCATCTGCTTGTTAGCTAGCTGCTGCTCTCTTGGCCTTGAAGGGAAGGACGTCCTGAGGTTTAATGTTATTTAACCCCATAGGCTATTTGTCTTATGGCAGCTTCCACTTAATTTTTACCCTGTATAGTTCTGACAAGCAGCCTCTGAATCATGTACTATAGTGAATCATGATCTCCCTCATTTCGACAGGGCAGCATTCCATTCCATGTCTTGTGAGAGTACATGAGCTGTAACCTCTACAACCCATCAACCCATCAATCTATTCCATGCAGCTTTAAGGCCGCTGGGAATATATCGGGACAATGGGGAGTGTTAACGCTGGCGTACTCCTGTGGCTTTGAAGACAGGGGTGGTTCTGCCACACCTGCTGGCCCCAAGGTTATGGCAAGACTAATTGGCTCTCTGGAGAACGGATAGCAATTAGCTATACTGTTCCACCACTTTAATAACACAGGCCCTCGTGGAGACAGGAAACCCTCGTCCACAAAGAACAAAACACTAAAATATTTACGCACAGACATGCCTGTAGATGCACTTTTACACAATTGTGTGTGTGTGTGTGTGTGTGTGTGTGTGTGTGTGTGTGTGTGTGTGTGTGTGTGTGTGTGTGTGTGTGTGTGTGTGTGTGTGTGTGTGTGTGTGTGTGTGTGTGTGTGTGTGTGTGTGTGTGTGTGTGTGTGTGTGTGTGTGTGCATGCGTGCATGTACGTCCAAAGAGGTAAGTTTGTGTGCGTGCATGTCACACTATAACACCTGCCGTTCGGCTTATAACTGTCTGTCTGTATGCAATTCATTACTATTTGATACCAGGCATATTTAGAAGTCCCAAATAGCCCCAGCTGCAGTTGGCCAATATTAGAACATTTCAGTCATGTACACTACATGCATGGATGTGCAGAACTGAATGACAAGAAGCAGTTATGAATGATGTGCAAGCAGGCGTTGAGTTGACAATGCCTGAAGTGATGATCGATCGGGGGTCTAAAAAAACAGTAGGCCTACACAAATTCTGGACATGGAGTTTGAAATTGAATGATGACGCTTTTATGAATGCGAACGGTAACGACAATCGCAAAAGACCTTGAAATGGGACACCTCAGCATATACAGTACATGTACATATAATCAATAGACTTGAGGGTGGGACAAACGGTTAATCCTTTTAATACCTGATCTCCAAGCCCCGGTTCGCGCGAAAGAGACGAAACGTCTAGAAGGTAAGAAGAGGTCAGCCCTTGAGTTCACTGTTCTTTTCTCTTCGCGCCGCGTTAACATTTGGATCGGTGATCTCCAGCATATCTGCCAACATCAGGCCACAATCAGGCCATGCTGCCTGCTTTTGAGTACGCACACACATACACGCACACGCACAAACACACACACACACACACACACACACACACACACACACACACACACACACACACACACACACCCTTTCCTCCAGGATTAGTCTCCCTTTAATGTTCTCCAACCATAGCGAGTTGAAATGCCTCTGTTCCTGCAGGTATATACCAGTAATGACACAAACAGTATGTCGTATATGGGACGTAAAACATGTGGTTGCGCCATGTCTTAAGTATTTGGATGCACATGTAGTGTATATATACGTATATAGTGTGTTGTTGATGCCAATGTTTGTACTGTATGATCATAATAAGCCCTTTTACTTGATGAGACACAAGTTGGATGTTTTGATGGAGATAAAGTAGAAGACAGAGGACATGCTACAGGAGTTGTTGAGGAAGGGAACAGGGAGTAGGGGCTAAGGACACTCAGTAAACGAAAGAGGTTGCTCAAAAACCTTTTGCAGACAGCCAACTCATGCAGTTATTTAAAAAGAGGTTACACATTCTGGTTTAAAGGAAAGGAGTTAAAATAAAATGAAAAATATCTATTTTGCAGCTCCTCCTCCTCTATAATATAGTATGACAGGAATAGGACTATCATATGTTTCTTAATAGAGTCAAAAGATGTTCACACTACTGCGAGCTGTCCTTAGCGAGGCCTTACTTCATATCAAGTGTTCCAGTTATGAAAATAATTATCTTTTTGTTTTTCTTTACCTTTAGTGGGGGAAGTACAGTTTACACTCTTAAAAGTAACATCCAGTCATTGTGATTTCAACAAGAGAAATAAGGTTAAGGGTACAATTAAGGATTCTAGTTGGCTTTGAAAGAGTGTTTGTGTAAAACCGGGGAGAATATGCTAAAAGGACCATACCGCCATCAATGTCATTGTGTATTCTCAGCATCGAACATACAGTATACTGTAGTATATCATTACAAAAAAGTTTCCACATTTGTAAACCTTTTTGCCATAGTCAGTCAACCTGAATAAATGAGTAACTGTTCAGCTAAGAAGTTGTGATTAGATGGGCGGTTGGTTTGAATTTGGTTCATAAATCAATCTTGTCTCCAGACTTTTTCAAACAAATCCACAATTCATGATGCATTAAAAACCAGCTGCGATGTTCACTGAGCTGTATTATCATCTATGTCGAGCAAGTTTCAAGTCTCTGCAAGCTGATTGTACAGAAATGAATGGAACCCAGTGGCTTCTTCCACAAGAAAAGAAACTCTATGCTTTTGTAAAAAAAGTTTTTTGCAGTAATTGTCAGTTGTATAAACATGCCAGACTGCAGGTATGTTCCTTCAAGATGTTTTGTGGTTGCTATTGTGCTGTAAAATTATTGATATATATGCATGTTATTGTTCAAGTTGGGGGTATGTGGTGGAAGAAAGTAGTGAAACCAGCTCTCTGAGACAGAAGAGACAACCGTTTCAAATTGCTTTAAACGAGCTATTGTGAGATATGGACCACATTTTTCTGATATTGTTCTCCAATGATATTCTTCCTTCTTTCTACTGACATCCTTCTAATTTTATTGAATAATCTGGACACACTATTTTGACTGGATAATACCTTTAAACTCTAACAATAAAGCTCTTACATCTTTAGTAAGAATGTGGAAAATAAGGAAACATTTTAGGCTATACCCACATGTGCACACATGCACTCCCAGTCTCTCTCTCTCTCTCTCACACACACACACACACACACACACACACACACACACACACACACACACACACACACACACACACACACACACACGCACACAATGCATTATTATCTGTCTTATTTAGATAAAACACTTTCTTCCTGTATGACAGACCAATAAACAAACACAAAAGCATGAACATTAGAAAGAGAATATGATTGTGTTAATCCATAGAGACAGCCAGTGCAACAGAAACCCAAACTGGAACACGGTGTAAAAAAGCGCAGTGAGAGAAACTCAGCATTGAGGAAGCCTTTTCCACTCAACAAAAGGCTGTGGTATTGTCCCCTTGTTCTGCGTAAGGAATCATTTTAGTTCCTTTGTGTCTGTGTGTCTGTGTGTGTGTGTGTGTGTGTGTGTGTGTGTGTGTGTGCGTGTCTGTCGTTTGTTTCTTTTGATTGATCCGTGTGTCTTTCGTCGCCGAACGTTCCCACGTGTTTCTGTCGAGTTTTTTTTGCCAGTAAAGCGTTGAAGAAATATCCACATGAGGCACACCGCTCCCAGCCGTTGCAACAACTGTGACTGTATTTTTCCACATGGGTTGCCATGGCGAGGGAATCCCCCTCGCTCCGTCCCTCCCTCCCTCCCTCCTTCATCTCTGGCAGCCCTATCACTCTTCGTTGGCAGGGCTCTCCTCCAGAGGCGCGACGATGGCGGGCAGGCCCAGTCCCGTTGCATTGTGGGAGGAGGTGGCGGTGAGGCTGGCGACGGTGTGCAGGAGGACGAGGACCAGCAGGCAGAGTTTGAGCCGGCTGTTACACAGTCTGCAGGCTGCCGAGGAGCTGAGGGAGGTGCGGTGCTGGCACGGCGGGTGAGTCCTTTTCAGGGTCCCCCGGGAGCGGTTGTCTGCCTGCTTCAGGTCCCACCGCACGGCACAGCACTCTGCGTCTTTGTCCACACCGGACGGATAGTCTTCCAGCAGCCCTGGGAAAGCAGAGGGAAACATGTGCACTGTTTTAAGAGGAACTCTATAGTGGACCCTGCATGCACAGTCAATGTTCTTTATAGCCACTTGATGAACCCTATAGCATAGCATCCATTATGTAAAATATTAGACCGTTTGGGCAGTCTAGTCAATATATTTAAGGAGTTCATTCTGTGAAGGTGTCCAAAATTCAGAGTCACTTCTGTCTGGACCACACTTCATCCTAACATCTCTTTGGCAAAGGGTGATTTTGCAGTCAACTGCACAATAACTCTTGCCGCTTGCCCACATTTGTCGTAAAAAACCCAAAGAACTTGTTCGGTACTTAAATGATATCCTCCTCCTGATATGCAGTGCATTATTATCTTCCAGAAGCTTTGCGGCAGTAGCAAGGTGGCCTTAAGTTTAAAGAGGCTCCGTGCCACAAGGACAAGGCCATCGATAGCTAATTATCCTCCCAGGAAGACGGCAAACACTTACCTGCTCGTCCACTGTAAATTCCTTTAGATAAGAGCATGCCCTTAATGACTGGATTGTAAAACCTGGACACTTAGAGGAAAGCCCTCCCATAGCACACACATGTTACTGGAACACGGTGTAAAAAAGCGCAGTGAGAGAAACTCAGCATTGAGGAAGCCTTTGTGTGTGTGTGTGTGTGTGTGTGTGTGTGTGTGTGTGTGTGTGTGTGTGTGTGTGTGTGTGTGTGTGTGTGTGTGTGTGTGTGTGTGTGTGTGTGTGTGTGTGTGTGTGTGTGTGTGTGTGTGTGTGTGCGTCTCTGTCGTTTGTTTGTTTTGATTGAACACTATAGTACATGACACGTTTTGCAGTGGTTTTCAACCAGTGGTTCAGGGACCACCAGTTGTCCTTGGAGGCGGTTCCAGGTGTTTCCCCATGCTAAATGATGGAGAGTTGGTAACCAAACCCTTATACAGTAGATCTTTTACTCTTGAGAGCGTAAAATTAAATCTAGCCGGGGAGCCACAGGCCCAACATTTGAGAGGACCTGTGATGTCATGCCGTACTTTTTATTTGTGTTTTTCTATTCATTTCTGACCCGAGATCAGATTCTAACGCACAGAAGAATGGTGGTTCTTTAACGCATGTTGACCTGAGATCAGATTCTAAAAATGTCTTCTAAATCCTGACAGTTTTCAAAAATAGCAGACCTACAAGCTCGTAGCGCGCCACTCGGTGGCGCGCTATGAGCTTGTAGATCTGTTATTTTTCAATAGCTAAAGCACAACATAATGCTAATACCAAAATGGGTTAAGGTCCAAAGAATGAGAGGCCGCCTGCTCTGCCGGAAACATCTCGAAAAAACCCCTATAGTTTGACATGTCACAACCCCAACTTTCAGCAGCTGTCACAAAGTGTCCCATGGGAGTTGGTTTGGACCAAATGTACATGTTATAGTAGACACCTTTTATGAAGACATTTTGTGTAGAAAGCTTTTATTTTGCAGATTTGCCACACATTTTGATAATTTTCTCTCTCTAAGTGTAGCCTCTCAGCTCTGATGTCTGAGACGGGGCTGGCTGGCTGTGCGTGCTGATAGATGTGCTCTGTGAACTTTGAAGCTGGCTAAATCTGTTCCCACTCTGTTACAGCCTGACTCTAAAGAGCTTAAGTCTGACAAGAGCGTAATTACTGCAGTAATCTGACAAGGTCTGCATTCATCATGTCCACCCATGCAGGCCTGTTGAGAAAACACTCATAAATATATAAATATATTAGAGAGAGAGAGAGAGAGAGAGAGAGAGAGAGAGAGAGAGAGAGAGAGAGAGAGAGCGCAGTGGTGGAAAAAGTACTCAATTGTTTTACTTAAGTAAAAGTACCAATTCTGCAATTTAGAACTACTTCGTTACAAGTAAAAGTACGGAATTGAAAATGTACATGACTAACAGTACAAACGTATCGGCATCAAAATGTACTTAAAGTACTAAAAGCATTCATATTGCAGAATGTCACATTTCACAAATTCAAAATGTGTAGAAAATCTATTGAAAATAGCCGATCTAATAATTGTAGCAAAATAAGTTGTAATAAGTTGTAAGTAAAAGTACTGGCAATTGGAAATACTCAAGTAAATTACAAATACCTCAAAATTGTACTTAAGTACAGTACTTACAGTATATCCACCACTGAACATCTTTTTTTTTTTAATATTTGTTTTTGGCTTTTTGCCTTTATTTATAGTTATTAGTGAAGAGTCAAGACAGCACAAGAGGGAGAGAGAGACGTGCAGCAAAGGTCGTCATGAACGGGACTCGAACACGTGACGCGCTCATGTCAGGCCAGAGCCTATTATGTGGCATGCACCTGGACCATTTGGCCAGCCGGTGCCACGAAAGTCCAACATCATAACCACTAGACCAAAGGGATATCCCTATGGACTGGAGGAGATATTAGACTTTTGAGGCCATCAGGCAGATCCTCTGAGCCACTCTGCTACACGTGCCGTGTTTGCACAACACAACACACGCACGCACGCGCACACACACACACACACACACACACACACACACACACACACACACACACACACACACACACACACACACACACACACACTTTCTCCATATGCCCCTTTGTGTTCCACTCAGAAATTATTACAATAGCGTACACAGTAATCTCTCAGGGTTCCACAGTAACATTGTTTTTTGTATACACTATTAGGCCTATCGTGTGTCAAACGTGGATGTTGGACAACGTTGTTAGATATCACCAATGTAGCAACAGTAGCCAGTCCAGTAGCCTATAGTAATTTACTGTAGCTAAGCAAATGGGCCTACATCCAGACCAAAATTTGACCCCAAACATTGTCCCCCTCATTTTTTGATAACAACTCTTCAACGTGACCACCAGAGGGAGACATCAACATGTGGTGTTACTGTGTTTGTGCACACAAGTAATAATAAATAATAAACTTTATTTGTATAGCACCTTTCATACATAAATGCAGCTCAAAGTGCTTCACAGGGCAGGACACAAAAATATAATACAATAAAACACAAGTAGTTAAAATGATAGAACAATGGCAAAGAACAAAATTGAATATAAGAACATAAAATAAATAAAAACAAATAAAAACACCACATGCAGCAAATCAGTCAGGGCAGGGTAGGAACGTGCATAGTAAAACTCAACTAAAAGCAAGAGTGAAGAGGTGAGTCTTGAGTTGAGATTTAAAAATGTCTACTGAGGGTGCGTGTCTGAGCTCGAATGGAAGTTTATTCCAGGCTGTTGGGCCGTAGAAGCAAAAAGCTGCCTCACCATATTTGTTTGTGCACATTCTTTTAGGCACTTCAAGTAGGCCAGCATTGGAGGACCTGAGGGGGGCGGTTAGGGACATATCTAGGTAGGCAGTCACGGAGGTACGGAGGTGCGAGACCAAGTAGTGAAAAGTAACTAAGTACATTTTACTCAAATGATTTAAACATATTTTAGTTTGCTTGTTTGTGTGCCAGTGTTACTGTGAAAGTTTGTCTTCTGCATTTTGCGTTCCTGCTTTTGGGCTCTGCATGCCTTCAGTTAGTCCAGTGACTATATACCGTACAATTATGTGACTTTTCAGATTCAGGTTATCGTTAAACGTGCCAGTATGAACTTAAAAATAAAAACCTATATATAGTAACCATAGTGCACTGCAGTTTCTTCTGATACTATTCAGCGAGTCTTATTTTGAAGAGCCCCTATACAGGAAGTCTGATTGTAGTTACTTGCTACTTGTCTGTATAGTGTGAGGCTTCGTACACACATAAAGAACAACTGTGCTGTGCTCTGCCGGTGTCTCATGGCCACCAATGCTTTTCCAATGGAAGTCACGTGGTTTGACCAAACACCTGTGTTTGATTGCCCCCCCCCCCCCTCCCCCCATCACACACAACTGTTTGGTCAAACCACGTGACTTTCAGGCGGCCATGAAACACGGACAGCACAGAGTATGTTCGTCTGATATGTGTGTACGAAGCCTTAGGGGAAAATCAAAGCTGTGAATGAATGAATGAATGGATGGATTATGTTTAAGGATCGCTCATATTAACCTTTATGGAAACTACTGGTCTTTCAATCATCCATTGCAGTAGTGGTGAGTCTCATGGATATAGTTTTTCTGCTTCAGTCTCTCTCTGTATTTATACTTTGCCTGTTGCTACGCGTGCGTTTCTCTTAGCCAGAGCCATAGAGTTAAGACGGAGTTAGGAAAACTCTGTTCACTTCATGGGGCTTCAGTCCAACGTTCTACATAGACTTCTATTGAGAAGTCGGGTTAATCACCGGCTAAGAGTCTTTTATAGAAGCATTCATATTTTAGATGCGCGGTCACGGGGAGTTGCTGTTGCCACTGAACACAGTCGCTTTATTTATCCAGTGCGATTTGAAATGGAATACTGCATGAAAAGAACTAGAAACGCCGCATCTACCGCCTTCATCTTGTTTCAATGCATCGAGGCTGAAGGGAAAGCAGTGCAGGATTTCATTAAAAAGGCGTTACAGAAGTCGTTTGCCTGGAATGAGTTTAAGGGAAATTGAGGCCAATGCATTGCAATGGCGGCGGCGCCGCGCAGCGTGCGCCTTTCCCCTGTTGTTGGAATATCTTTTAACACTGTAGCCTACGACAAGCGATTACACCGTTTTTAAAAGTGGATTTTCATGACAAGCAACTCGGCAGTGTCGTTTTTGGCAGCAAATTTAGATTTGATAGTTTCAATCATAGTCTCTTAAATAGTTTTCATTTAGTTTTAGTCACATTTTAGTCACCTGGAATGTTTTAGTGTTGGTCTAGTTTCAGTCGACTAGACATCATAAGATTTTAGTCGACTAAATCTACAGTTGATTTAGTGGACGCGTTGTGAGCTTGTAGATCTGCTATTTTCAGCATGCAACCAAGTGTATAAAATGACATATATGTACTTATAACATTTTTGTCTAGTTTTTATTTGTTTGTACGAAAATGTCAGTACGTACATTTAGTCTTAGTTTTAATCATCATAGCTTAGTTTTCATTTAGTGTTCGCCAGTGAAATAAGGTAGTCGGCGAACATTTTCCGTCATAGTATTAGTCCACGAAAACAACTCGGCGGTCTGTATAGTGAAAACATGTGAGATTGTTTAAATAATCACAGCATTACAACTGTTAAAGATGTAGTGCCACCATTTTTTCCACCCTAAAACATGATCATCGGGTATTATTACAATATAAGGGGGAAGAACTTTTTCCAAAAAGTGTACAGTATTTGTTAAAATCATGCTTTTATGTGGACACGCCCACCAGTTCATTAAGTATGCCTGGTTTGCCTGTTGGGTGGTAATGGGTGGTGATCTACCTGAACTAAAGCCGCACCCACATGCTGTAGTTGTATGATAAAGGGGGAAGGGTTAGGGGAGGGGCTGATAGTGTGGTGTCACTATATTACTGTTTACTTCATTGGCCCGTTTGACTGTCAAGGGTTCAGCCTCCAGGAAGAAACCCTAAATACAAAGTTAATACACAATTGCACATAAAAACAACTGTGTCTAATGAAGTACTGTCACCTCATAGACACATGCAAAACTGGAAAAAATACAAAAATTGTGGCACTCCATCTTTAAGCTATACCTGTGCATATAAAACTGGGACTGCCTCCGTGGATGAGATCGTCGTTGTCGGGCAAGATGAAGGGGCACCTCTGCTGCACCTCCAGACAGAAGTGGTGACAGGGGATCCGTCCGCTGCAGTGCATCTGTGTGGTCTGGAAGTACTGCGAACAGAGCCAGGGCTTATACACCATCTATAGGTACAGGACACAGGAGAAACAACAAGGACACCGTTATTATAGGGGGTGGGTTGAGTCAAGGTAAACTTTATTGTCCACAAGGGAAATTTGTCTTGGGCTTTCACCCCAGCTACAGCCACACATAGAACATCAATGACAAAAAAACAAAAAAAAAGTGCTGAGTGCTGTGGTGGGGAAAGAAAATACTGAAATGTTTTACCCATTTTGACCTGGGAATGACTCTACAAATGCCTTCTAAATCACTGACTGTTTTCTTGAAAAACCCATGTTTCTGTGTCGGTTCTCAAACTATTTCATGTCAAGGACCCCAGGAATTATATGTAATTGGCCGCCGACCCCCATCTGAAAATATGTTGTTCCAGGGACCTCCCCTGCAGAAGCAAAGATTTGAGTTAAAAAACGTTCACTCTGAAAGAATATCATTCAAAGATTTGCGCCACATTTTCACGATTTTTCTAAAAACCGAGTACTGCGCTACGAGCTTGTAGATCTGCTATTTTTCAATAGCTTAAAACACCAAAAGGGGTTCCCGCCCAAAATGGGTTAAGTAAAAGTATATTAAATTCTGCAATGTCGATGGACTCCGTTACAAGTATATAAGTCCCCTTATTAAAAATGTACTCGAGTAGAAGTACAAAAGTATCGGCATCAAAATGTACTATTTAATGTACTCATATTGCAGAATGTATCATTTTCACACGTTCAAAATGTGTACAGAATCTTTTTTTTTTTTTTTTTTTTTTTTTTGCGGCTTACGCCTTTTTATTCGTTTTTGAAGGGACAGACAGTAGGCTGACAGGAAACGGGAGAGAGATGGGGGAAGACATGCAGTAAAGGCCGTGTCGGGCTCGGGAGTCGAACCCGCGGCACACTGCGACTGGATTACCAGTCGGGTGCCCAGACGGTTACGCCACCGCCTGGGCCTACAGAATCTTTTGAAAATCTAATGGCTGAAGGTGCAAATCTAAAATTAAAATCTCCAAAGTAACTAAGGTTTTCAAATTAGCGTAGTGGGGGTAAAAGTACAACATTTTGTCTCTGAGATGTAGTGGGAGTAGAAGTAAAAGTATTGGAAATTGGAAATACTCAAGTAAAGTACAAATACCTCAAAATTGTACTTATGTACAGTACTTGAGTAAATGTACTACGTTACATTACACCACCGCGGGTGAGTGCTGGGAGAGCACGGGAAGTGTATGTTGATGGGTTAGATAGAGAAGGATGCAATTGATAACACCCACACACACGCACGCACACACACACGCACACCCGCACACACACACACACACACACACACACACACACACACACACACACACACACACACACGTACAGACAACATTATCCATGACCTCTACTTGCTATATCGATTAGCCCGGCCATTGATTTGACTTCCTGGTATTCACTGTTATGTTGCTGTTATACTGTGTGTGCTTTGCTGCCGGGAGGTCGTCACTTTCTCCCAGTCAACAGACAACAGATAGTATAGCTGACCAGAACAACTTTCAGTATTATCATGTGTACATCATGTCACAAGAGTACAGGCTATAGCAGCTGCTTGTTATTTCGAGGATAGCTTATTTAGTTTTAGTGTTGTGCGGCTCTGAAGGAGCCTATAGGTATATGCGATTCGACCAATATATCAGTCATACTGTATAGTGTTGGCCGAGTAGCGGGGCTAAAGAAAAATGGCTTTGAAATCAATTCGAAACAGTTCTCTGAAATACCTATGTTTCTATGTTAACTAGTATGTTGTTCCTTTTTATTTTAGCACAGGTCGACAGGCTGAGAGTCCAGAGCTATATGGACCAGAGCTAGTGTCAGGGGAACTCGTACCCCTCAGTGTATCCGTTGTACCCGTATGGCTGTGTCCAACTGTCCATTTGGCAGTTTGATGTCTGTGAGATGTCTGTCTGTGTACCTTTCATGCATGCCCATAATTAATACAATTTAGAACAATAATTGGAACATGTAACTCAATTTAGTTGTTGATGCTAGGGCAATTAGCAGAACATCTAACCGTATAATGCGGTTTATATACTATTATATACAAATCCACCAACTAGTATTTGACAAAACGTAGCGCAAGGGAAGAGTTGTGTCGAACTTGGACTAAAATGGTCTACATTTCTAGTATGGCCTTTATAGATCAGCTATTTTCAGCATACAACCAAGTGTAAAATGACTTATACTGGATCTCTTGTCCACTAGTCCCCTCCTAACATTTTAGTCTAGTTTTTATTTGTTGACTAAATCGACAGTATACTTAGTCATAGTTTTAGTCATCATGGCTTAGTTTTCGTTTAGTTTTTATGTCGTTTTTGTCAGTGAAAAAAAGGTAGTCGACGAACATTTTTCGTCATAGTATTAGTCGAAGAAAAAAACACTGCCCACCACACACACACACAACGGTGGAAGCAACCATGTAAGGTACCACCTTCACCGAGAGCAGATAGTGTCCTGCTCAAGGACGCGCTGACACTGACGCTGCAAGTCTTTGTTACTTGAAAAATCACACCAGTGTGAAGTGGTGCAACTCCTGTGTATTGGTTCTCTGTATCGTTCCAATTTGTATCATTCCAATTTCTTCTCTGTATCGTTTGCGGTGGCAGCCATGTCACATACTTCTGTCGTTCCAATTTCACACATGCGCACACCACTCGTGCTCATGGTTACAGGTACATCGCAAACACGTACACGGACATTGCATGCTGGATGTAGAAGTGGTTGCACCACTTAAAAAGAGACTGAGACCACTCTGCCTTATTTTTTTTTACATTATTTTGTTCAGTCAGTGCACACCTTGTGAATATTTTATAGTGTTGTTTTGTTTCTTGACGGCAATTCATGGAAGCTTGGGTGAAAGTATGTTCACTCACTCCTTTGCAGCTGTAAAGTTGTGAAAGTTGTGAACTTGGGAGTTGGAGTTGAGTTGAAGACACAGAGATAGGATAAGAGTGTATTGAACAAACAGTATATGCCTCATCATGTGCAAGTTGTGCAACAACAGCCAACACCTTTTCATGAGGCGGTGCATACAAGTGATTATCTTGTTCCTATTTAAACACAAGTTTTTCTGTTTGTTTGCTTTAAATCACAGGTTCCAGATACTAGGAGCATGATTGCGTTGTGAGCTTGTCTATCGGCAATTTTGTTTAGCTAAAGCTTTCCTTACAATAACAGAAAATACACTATTATAGAACCCTAAGGGACTCAGACTCCACTTAACCATATAAGGTTTTAGTGCTTAACCCATAGACCTGAAGACGATTCTAAAAAAACATTGCTCCTAATTCTTAACCTATGTTCCTACTGTATGTCAGTGGTGCTCAACCTTTTTCATGTCAAGGACCCCCAGAATTATCTGTATTTGGCCGCCGACCCCCATCTGAAAATATGGAGTTCCAGGGACCCCACCAGAAAAGCAAAGATTTGAGTTTAATATAAACGTTCGCTCTGAAAGAAAATGTATTCAAAGATTTGCGCCACATTTGAACGATTTTTCAAAAATAGCTAAAGTATAACATAATGCTAGAAACACCAAAAGGGGTTCCCGCCCAATCAAAGTGCTTAAAGGTTGGATGTGTTTGGTTGATAGATACCTCACTTGCATCTGATTCTAATACATGCAGTGGCATGTGTACATTCATAAAATGTGGGATTTAGCTCACAATCTTCCAGGTGCAATTTGGACATGGCACATTCCTAGTTGTTGACATTCAGCATACAGTGTGTGCGTGTGTCAGTACTATGTGCGTTGTGTGCGTGGACATACGTTCATCATCTGCCAAAATGTATAAGCTGTGCACTCTTGTGTTTCAACTTCCATGTTCAAACTGTGTGCAAAGAACGTACAGCTACGTTCTTTGCACTACGTTCTTTGCGCAGTGAGTGTACGCTGCTCATAAGGGTGGAATCTTCCGTCAATAGCGTATCTTAGTGATCAGAATTGGTTGTTACTTGTTCCAAACGGAGCTATCGGGTGGTCAAAGTGTGTGTGTTTATGTGGGGGGCGGGGGGGTGAAATGGGGTGTTGCGACTCAGTGAATGGTGGTGACGCGCCTGGTTGTTGTTGTTGTGTGTTGTACAGGCTGAGCCACGCTGGCGGCTAGCGGCCGGGGCTAGCAGCGCTGCTGCTGCAGTTTGTAATCAATAATCATCTCTCTTATGAGTCTCATCATGACATGGTGACTCGCTGTAGTCTCACTCTCTGTGACTGTGCAGTCTGTGGCTAGCCTGTGCAGTCTTGATTTGTGAAAAAGTGTTTGGTATACCTACTGTCTGGCTGACACTCTGAGGCGGAATTACCACCAAATAACCGGCATAAATACCCCCAAAACCGACGAAAAACATTTTGACAACAGTCTGGAAGAGGCATTCCTTACCAACGTGCTAAAGTACCAATGTCTTAAGGATGCTACAGCTTGGTTACAAATGTAAAACTGCTTGTGTTCATATTTGGAAGACCTCTGTAATGTCCATAAATCCTGTTCAGTCAGTGAGTGCATACTGTATGGATGGATGGATGTACAATATGTGTGTAGAGTATTTATTGTAGATAGGTACAGTATCTATTATCTACAAGTCTGAGAATTAGGTTGTAGAGCCAGCCAGCCCTACTGTATTTCCTTGAAATGTTCAGAACTGTTCATATGATTGCCTTTACAATTTTACACTTTAGGCATTTAGCAGACGCTCTTAATCCAGAGCGACTTACATTTGAGCAAAAACAAAAGCATGGGAATACATCACATAAAAGTATTTATCATGAAACATGCGTAAGCTAAGAAAGTAACAGTGGAATATCTATATAGTGAAACTATACATACTATACATACAAACTATACATACACTTATACATATAAACTATACATCTTTACTACTATGCTATACATGTGTACTATGGCGTGCTATGACTACATACAATACAATTACAGTGCTGTCTACATAACATGCTATAAGTCTGTATCAAATGCTATATAATCCAACAGAAATGCTATCTAAGGGTTTAGGGTAAGTGCTATGGGCCATGATGGAGTCTGAAAAGGTGGGTCTTCAGGCTACGGCGGAAGATTGGGAGTGATGCTGCAGTTCTGACTGCAATGGGAAGTGCATTCCACAGTTTTGGAGCCAGAAGGGAGAAGAGTTTGGGACGTGTGGAGCGTTGTCCCTGCGTTTTTAGTGAGGGTACTTCCAGCTTCCCTGCGTTGGCTGATCTGAGTGCGCGGGAGGGTTTGTAGGGTTCAATCATACTTGTAAGATATGGGGGAGCCATACCTTTGGTTGCTTTGAATGCCAGCATCAGAGTTTTGTATTCTGTGCGGGCAGCGACCGGGAGCCAGTGGAGGGAGCGGAGCAGGGGGGAGACATGTGAGAATTTTGGCTGGTTGAAGACCAAGCGAGCTGCTGCATTTTGGATCAGCTGGAGAGGCTTAAGTGCACATGCTGGTAGACCAGTAAGGAGGGAGTTACAATAGTCGAGTTTTGACAAGACTGTTGTCTGGATTAGGAGCTGGGCTGATTCCTGGGTGAGGAACGGTCTAATTCGTCGTATGTTATAGAGTGTGAACCTACAGGATCGAGTGACAGCTGTGATGTGAGCTTTGAACGAGAGCTGACTGTCCAGGATAACACCAAGATTCCTGGCTGTTGGGACAGACGTTACCAGGGCGTTGTCTACGGAAATAGTTAGCTCCCGCATAGGGCAGGACTTAGCTGGGAAGAAGAGAAGCTCAGTCTTGTCTGGGTTCAGCTTGAGATGGTTGGAGGACATCCACTGTGAGATGTCAGCCAGGCATGCAGTGATGCGCTCTTCCACCTGAGTGGTAGAGGGGGGGAAGGATAGGAACAGTTGTGTGTCATCGGCGTAGCAGTGATAGGATATATTGTGAGCAGAGATGATAGTGCCAAGGGATTTAGTGTACAGTGAGAAAAGGAGGGGACCAAGTACAGATCCCTGTGGGACCCCAGTTTGGAGGGTTCGGGGGGATGATAACAGACCTTTCCAGGAAACCTGGTAGGTCCGGTCGGTGAGGTAGGAGGAGAACCACTTTAGTGCCGTTCCACCGATGCCTAGCTCCGCTAGGGTGTCTAGGAGCAGCTGGTGGTTCACTGTGTCAAATGCTGCTGATAGGTCTAGGAGAATCAGTACTGCAGAGTGGGAAGCAGCTTGGGCAGCATGTAGTGCTTCTGTGACTGCCAGCAGGGCAGTTTCTGTGGAGTGGGCCTTCTTGAATCCGGACTGGTTGGGATCCAGCAGGTTGTTCTGTGAGAGATGGAGAGAGAGCTGGTTGGAGACGACACGTTCAATGGTTTTAGAAATAAATGAAAGGAGTGATACCGGTCTGTAGTTCTTGACATCTGAAGGGTCAAGGGTTGGTTTTTTGAGGAGTGGTGTTACTCTGGCTGACTTGAGGGCAGATGGGACGCAGCCTGAGGTTATTGAGGTGTTTATGATGGAGGTGATGAAGGGGAGCAGATCAGGTGTGATGGTTTGGAAGATTGGAGACGGGACAGGGTCAAGAGGACAAGTGGTAGGTCTAGAGGATGTTACTAGTTGTACGACCTCGTCTGGGGAAAGAGGAGAGAAGGAGGACATGCATGGTATGTTGGGGTTGGTGTTGGTTGAGTCAGATGCCACTTTATGTGGGAGGGGAGGAAAGGAGCTGCTGATATCATCAACCTTCTTCTCGAAGTAGTTGACAAAAACATCAGCAGTGAGGGATGAAGGTTGAGTGGGGGGAGGGGGTTTAAGGAGGGAGGTGAAAGTGGAGAAGAGCTTCCTTGGGTTAGAAGTACAGGATTGGATTTTGGTGTGGTAGAAAGAGGTTTTAGCAGTGGTTAGTGAGTGGGCAAAGGCAGAGAGGAGTGAGTGAAAGTGTGAAAGGTCATCTGGTAGCTTCGTCTTGTGCCACTTTCTTCATACTTAACGTGGTGGTAGATATCTGGGGACTCAAGGAAGTGTGAGTCGATCGCATGAGCGGTTCTCCAGAACCGGCCCGGCTCTAACAGAGACACGCTCTGGCGCCCATGACCCCAATGGGCACTAGACTATACAGAAAGAAGGCAATACTCCAAATAATAGGTTTAAAACGGAGCCAAGCAACAACAAACAAATAAACACCGGTACGGAGGACGTATCAGGGAAAATATGGATGCTACTGTATATCTCTGCTGTTGGGGAGAAACCACCTAACTCCAAAATGGTTATTTTTTCAGGAAATGAAAATATATATATATATTTCAGGAAATGAAGAAAACCATATATTTTTAAAACTATGCAATACTGCCTCATCAAAGTTGGTATTGTGTTATATATTGTCAATTACTTGCATGAGAGGTGGTGGAGTTGGCTGCTTTAGCTCAACAGTCTGAGGGTCCAATGGAGTTAAGAGGTTTTGTCCAAAGCGCTTTTTAATACTTTTCATTAGTTCAATATTGTTTTAACCAACACACAGACAGGTGTTCAATAGCATTGAGTTATGAAAAAATATGGACTTAGGTGGTTTCCTCCCGACAGCGACGATTATAGCAGCATAACATTTTTGAGTAATATTGAATAAATATGTTATGTTATGAGAGCAGTGTAGATACATTGTTCTGCATGAGTCGCTGTGTTCTAGTGTAGAGTCAGTTAGTCAGATTTGAGCAGCCACAGCTGCTCTCAATTTGGCTCAGCCAATACTTTTCATTTATTATGATAAATCCTCTCCTAACATTTCCTTCAAACAAAATTAGGAAATGATTACACTTTTCTTTTCTTTTTTTTGCCAATTTGCCGATTCTTCATGCAGTTTATGTTTTATACATGGCTGCAAATTGATCAGATTTTTTGATACATGGCTGCACAGCCTGCACTATACGGGCCTCACGGCTCGGCAAGGCTTACAATTAATATGAATATGTGTTGATCAGATTACCTGTACCACTGTCTTTTATCGTGCTAGTCATGGCCTCATTATGATGCAGTGTTATAACATCCACATTTTCTGACTATACGTCAAATAACACATTAACTGATAAGACTATCCGACGTGCATCATCTGTCTCTCGCACGCGCACACACACACACACACACACACACACAAATGTATGCATGACTGACTGAACACACATATCCAGACCTGTGTGTGCTGGTAATTAAACTCCTGATGGATGATAAGGATACTGTACGCATACACACACACATAATACACATGTGCACGCACACACACACATGCACACACACACACACACACACACACACATGGTGTGCGCAAATACGCACACAAATACATTGCGCTTCTCGCAAAGATACTGTCACTGTGTGAATGTCACAGTTAAATGTGTTTACGTTGCCATGCTAATGCCATATCCTGTGCGCATTAGGCTAATATGTGTCTGTGTGTGAGTGATACCTGTTCTGTGAATTATGTGAACAGTACACACCAATCGTTAAAGATTAACCTGTGTGTGTGTGTGTGTGTGTGTGTGTGTGTGTGTGTGTGTGTGTGTGTGTGTGTGTGTGTGTGTGTGTGTGTGTGTGTGTGTGTGTGTGTGTGTGTGTGTGTGTGTGTGTGTGTGTGTGTGTGTGTGTGTGTGTGTGTGTGTGTGTTTACAGAGAACATGTCTCATTTTCCATTTCACATTCACTGTCCAAATTAATTCCAGTTCAGGACCACGGACAGCGACTCAGTCTGTATTCAGTCAGTGAGGACTCGAGGAGAGCTCTTGAAATTGAGACTCACACGGAAGTTCCCATGAGTTCCCATTAGTGGCCCAGCAGTTACTATTTCCCCTCCTGCTGTCCGCAGAAGCATCTTATCTACACTCCATTCAACTCCATTAAACATTTTCATGAATACTTTATGTTTTCAATCGCTATAGTTTAAAGTCATTTCCCCACACTCAGCAGAAGCTCACAGAATCATTACAATGTCAAAGGCAAAACCGTCCACCAACTCCCCTGGGGCTTTGACATGGATCGAGAATAAGTAAGGGATAATATCTGGTCATTGTCGGGGGGGTAATTCACCGACAGATCAGAGACCTGAGACCTGAGATCAGATTCTAAAAATGTCTTCTACATCCTGACAGTTTTCCGAAAAAGCTATGTTTCCATGTCAGTCGTTCTTCGATTTTTCAAAAATAGCAGACCTACAAGCTCGTAGCGCGCCACTCGGTGGCGCGCTATGAGCTTGTAGATCTGCTATTTTTCAATAGCTAAAGCATAACATGATGCTAACACCAAAAGGGGTTCCCGCCCAAAATGGATTAAACTCCCTGAAGGTGAATTATCTCCCGACAATGACCACCTAGCTAGATATTATCCCGCTTATTACATGGCTACCTAACATCAATTATTACATTGACCAAAAACACGACAAAATAAGTATTCCATAAGTTCGCGCTGTCGGAAAACAAGGAAGTGAGTTGATCAAATAGAATCCATTTCCGGATACTGCTTTGTCTATTTCTCGCTCAAATGTTTTCAAAAACATTTTTGAGGGCAATGTTTAGCTGTAAATGACATTGTGTGTCACTAGTGTGTGTGTGTTTACAAGGCTGTCACGTTGGAAACAGCAGTAAATCAGGCGGGGCGCAAGCCGCGCAGCTGGTGCTCAGAGGGTTTGATTAGGCAGAGGTCATTATCAACACATCAGTCACCGCTGAATTCAGCGATTGACCAATCAGAATCAAGCATTCGACCAAGCCATGTATTGAAGTCACAGATTACCGTTTAAACACTACCTTCAAAGGCCGGCTAAACGTCTTGGCGTTAATTTGGAGGACCTAAAGAGACACCTCTAAAAGCCCATTTCGTCTCTGCCTGTGTCATGTTCTGACTTCTAAGAGCCAGAGCTACTCTGTAAGACAGCTGGGAAGACGTGTTAGAGTATTAACCCTGTGGACATGGGTCTCCCAGGGGTCTATTCTTAGTCCCCCCCCCCCTTTCCATTTTTAACTATTTTGAAAAACATTTTTGAATAGTTCAAATAGCCAATCTAAAAGCTCACAACTCCGGCTAGTTGAACAATTTTAAAATGTTTTTCAAAATTAAAATAAGAGTCAAAGATATGTAGAGATAGTTCCACACGCACTCCAGAGGGCCACTATAGTTCCACACGCACTCCAGAGGGCCACTATATAGTTCCACACTCACTCCAGAGGGCCACTATAGTAATAGTTCCACACTCACTCCAGAGGGCCACTATAGTTCCACACGCACTCCAGAGGGCCACTATATAGTTCCACACTCACTCCAGAGGGCCACTATAGTAATAGTTCCACACTCACTCCAGAGGGCCACTATAGTTCCATGCACGCACTCCAGAGGGCCACATTGCATATACATGCCGTATAGTAACATTTCTATTTAATTTCAAATGCCGCATTGTGTGAAGGTGAGTATGTACTGTGTAGGAGACTGCGGCGTGGCTCTGACGATGCACTTCACTTTCACCCATACTGCCGCCGGGTGAGAGACCCCAGCAGCTTCTCACTGCAGTATGTACTGTATGCCTTTGACAGTATGCACTGTATGTGATTCATCATTCCACTGTCAAGTGACAGAGAGAGAGAGGGCGGCTTTCACACCTGCCTCATTGTATCACCCTTGAATCAAACCCCGTGTGGTTTACATTTCATGCGGCGTGGTAAAGAACAGTGTTCCAGCCTGTGTTGCTTTTGTCGACTAAAACGGAGACGAAAAGTGTTCGTCGACTATACCTTTTTTCACTGACGAAAACTAAATGGAAACTAAATGAAAACTATAAGCTATGATGACTAATACTAATACTAAGACTAAATATACAGAGAATTTCGTCAACAGACTAAAATGTTAGGAAGGGACTACAGTGGACAAGAGATCCAGTATAAGTCATTTTACACTTGGTTGCATGCCTAAAGTAGCAGATCTACAAGCTCACAGTACAAGTACTGTACCAGGTCTTATTACTTAACTTAAGACCTGGAGGCGTGATCAATGCCATTTGGCCATTCTGAGTGGCCAAAGAGCATTGACCACGCCTCCAGGTCTTACGTTAAGTAATAAGACCTGGTACTTAAGACACGCAAAATACAGCCCTTTAAATGACTAAAAACTCAAATCAAAATGTCCTGCCAAAAACAACACTGGTTCCGGCTGCCAGCCAGCCCACACCCTGGTCTGCATGAGACAGGCGGTCGCTCTCTGAACCGCGGCAGAAAGGCAAATCAACCATAGCTGTAGGAGAACGCACACACGCTCAAAAGGTTTGTGTTGTGTGTCTGTCTGGGAAAAGTGCAGTGCGTCACACATGCCAAGCAGCATGCAGGTCAAGTGGAAATGAGTGTCATAGTGTTGCATTATCTCTATACTGTAAAAAATGAATACAGTTCCATTTGATTGCATTTGAGCACTCACACAGTTACAAATATTATATAAATTAACTGTTTTTTTCCCCGTCTGGAATGGCGCTGAGAGAGAGAGAGAGAGAGAGAGAGAGGGGGGGGGGGAGGGGGAGGGGGAGGGGGAGAAGGGGGAGGGAGGGACATTACATTTTATATAAACTTTTCTGTCTGGTACATTGTATAAAAAAATCCTTGGGTAGAGAGTGTAAAAAGAAACGCCTCCTCTTCAATCGCTCTTCAATCATCAGTCATTTTCAGGTCAGGTGAAGCACACTCCTCCTTACATCTCTTATTTCTATCATCTTTTCAGCACTTTACTTTCCTTAATATGTCTTATTCGTCCCGTCCACCCCTTTAACATCCTCGCCATTCTCCCCTCTTTCAATCATCTCTCCCTCCTCGACCCACTCTCATCCTAATGCGGTTTGCCTACCTGCAGTGGTTGGCTGGCTGTGTGATCAGTAGAGTTAAGCCATTTAGATCTATGTGTGATCTAAATGTCTTCTGAATCCTGACAGTTTTCTGAAAAACCTATGTTTTCTAATGTCAGTGGTTCTCAAACATTTTCATGTCAAGGAATATATGTATTTGGCCGCCGACCACCGTCTGAAAATATGTTGTTCCAGGGACCTCCCCAGAAGCAAAGATTTGAGTTAAAAACGTTTGCTCTGAAAGTATATACATTGAAAGATTTGTGCCACATTTTAACGATAAAACAAAAAACTGCAGACCTACAAGCTCGTAGCGTGGCACTCGGTGCCGCGCTATGAGCTTGTAGATCTGCTATTTTTCAATAGCTAAAGTATAACTTAAAATAACCAAATGGGGTTCCCGGACAGAATGGGTTAAACCCAGTTTGTATAGATGATCAAACTGGGCTTAATCAAGCCCAAAATCCTGCATCAGAGCGCTGTGGAGCTTGTAAATCTGCTAATTTTCAAGCGCGCGACAAGGTTGTACGAATAGGAGCATAAATTATACATTAGCTTTAGCCATCCTGCTGGATCGCATTATGCCATTACGATTAGGGTAATAGGGTTGTAAACTTGTAATTGATGGGAGCCCTTTTCCCCGCCCAGCGGTATTGGTTTTAAATGGCCCCGGATGACTCTGCCTTGTCAGAGCCTTGCTTGTCTTTAATGTTTTATCTGTCTCTGTGCTGACGGAGACCCTGGGAGTTGGTAGCTAGCTACATGCCGGGATTACTGTGGGCCGCCAGTGCAATTCTGCCTCGGCATACTGTATGTGGTACAACAGTGTATACAGTGTACACTCACTGTTGCAAGAGAACTGTACATTAGCCAGCATAGATGATCACTGGGCGCACGACGACGATGATGATGATGATGATGATGCAAGACTTGTGTATTCATACTGTAGTCTGTCCACAACCAGTGGTGGAAAGTAACTAAGTACTTTTACTTAAGTATTGTAATTAAGTACAATTTTGAGGTATTTGTACTTTACTTGAGTATTTCCAATTTCCACTACTTTTACTTCTACTCCATCTCCACTACATCTCAGAGTGAACATTTGTACTTTTACTTGATTTGAAAACTTGAGTTACTTACTTTGGCGATATGAAAAACACATTAACCACTTCAACCCTATACATTTCGGCCATCGGCCAAATAGGTACATGTTGATGCCGATACTTTTGTACTTTTACTCAAGTACATTTTCAATTCCGTACTTGTAACAAAGTAGTAGTAGTAGTACAATTGCAGTATTGGTACTTTTACTTAAGTAAAACAATTGAGTACTTTTCCCACCACTGTCCACAACGCAACGTGTGCAGAAAAGCAGAGAGAGGGTGGTGGAAAGTAAGATGTACTCAAGTACTGTATACAAATTACAAATTTGAGGATGTTTTACTTTACTGGAGTATTTTACATTTTCAGTAGGCTACCTTTTACTTCCATTCCACGACATCTCTGAGGCAAATATTGTACTTTTTAACTCCACTACAATTATTTGAAAACGTACTCGTTACTTTGTAGATTTGTATCATTGTCATTACAATTACAAAACATACATTAACCACTTCATCCCGTACGTTGGCTATTTGAAAATAGCAGATTTACAATCTAGAAAAGATTTTTGTACATTTTATAATAATAATAATAGCTCAGATTTATATAGCACTTTTCTAAGTACCCAAAGCGCTTTACATAAAACAGTAGGAACAACTTTAATTCAAGAAATAAAAACAAAAAGGCAAGTAAAATGTCAGTGCTTGGTTAAAAACATAAAAGGCTAAGCAAGGGATGGGGGGGGACATCATTTTGAACACTTGAGTATATTATGTCTTTGTATGTAAAGTTTGCACATACAGGACTTTTTCTTGTAGCATAGTATTTATAGTAAGTGTAGTAGTAAGTGGTCTTGATACAAATATCAATACTTTGTCCACCTCTGGATTCAGCAGGGATCCGCATGTAAAACAGCAGATCATTTCTCACACTTTAAAATAAGCGTGCCTGGGGCCCTCGGGGGATTCCACCATACAAGCATGCGGGGTGAAGGGTCGCGTAGCAATTTCCAGCTACATTACACACACATGCACAAACACATCCCAAAAGTCAATGAACGTAGTCGAGCATAATAATCAAACACAAAGCCAACAGGTCTTCAAAAGGGAAAGCATATTATTTCTGTGTAAACCGTTGGCTTGTTTTTGTATACAGTAGATTGCACGGCTGGCTGATTGCGCCACGGTATTACCACACCAACTTAATTGCACAAAACGTAAACGGTTTGTGCCGTTTGTCTGCTGTACAATGTAGAAATGCACGCATATATATACGGCGTTGCTGGAGGCGCTAGGGGGCGACTGGCAAGTGTACAGAATCTGTAAAAGCGAGACGTAACTAATGAGCTTAAAGACGAGACAGATCAACATGACTCAAGCACACTGATTTGGTGAAACCAAACCGCAGTTAGCAAAGCCAATAATGATTATAATAGCAAAACAGAAAAAGTCTAGCTATGGCTGCAGGCAGACTGTACTGTAGCCAAAGCAAAGAACATTGATTGAAACGGAAGTGAAGCAGAGAGCGTGACACTCCCCGAGTGGCACAGATTTCAATTACATTCATGTTACATTTGAATGAGTATGACACACATGTATGTGTGTATTTTCTCAACTCTGAAGAAATACAGCCACCAGCTGTTAGCGAGACGCACGCAAATTCACGGGTTCATCTACTTTTTATTTCGCTAGAAACAGACTGACTGTCGCAAACGATACAGAGACACCTCCCTGACAATAACGCAGAGACAGCTTGTTTATTTTTGGACCACGACACTTGTATGAAACGAGCCCATGTTATTCTCCATAGAGAAATTACTTCCGTGAAGCAGGTGAAATCTAGGGGACGAGCGAGTGACGTCAGGACTCCGGCGCTCTATGAGAGAATGTAGATGTCTATACTTTTTTGATCAAGTTATCTTTACTATGGTACGGTGGTACCACATAAAAATCGTATCCATAAATCTCATCCAGTGGTGGTCCATCCGTGGCTCAAATGCTGAATATATAATGGGCCTTGATATGAAAAAGATTGAAAACCACTGTGCTATACGTACTGTACAATTGTACATGCATGGGCTTATTAGCAGAAGACGAAAAAACAACAACATACAAGGTCACGCCGCATGTTACGTTGATGGTTGCAAATTCACCAGCGTGTGTTCTTTCACATTGGACAGACTGTACAGTACAGTGTCTTACAGAGAGGAATGTGGTGGAGCATATAAACAGACACATCAACGTGAGAAAGAGGAGTCGGCGGTGAGGGAACAGCGGAGATGGGATGAATGATAGAATAGCCAGCGGGCGGCGCATGCGGTGCAGCGGAGTGACATGAAAAATGAATGCTAGGAGAGTGATACGGTCACGGAGCTGTGTGTGAATAAATGATGACTTAAAAGGAGTCTTCGTTCATGATGCACTGTCTGTGCGGTGCTGCTCACTGCTTCCAGCAGCCTGAGAGAGTGTATTTTCGGCCCCCGTGTAAGTGTTACTGTCACAGTGACAGCGAAGCGCGTGCATGTGTGTGTGTGTGTGTGTGTGTGTGTGTGTGGCTTCTATTAAACCATGATAACTTTCCAGGAAGAAGAGAAAGGCTGTATAGTTTAGCTTGGATTCCCCATCGGCGATGACACATGGTACACGCGGTTCTCTGAACTGCACATTAATGAGCATAATTGGAACAACATTATCCCTGCACAGATAGTTTTCAGTGAACAACAATGTTTGTCTTTGACTGACAAAAAACCTCTAAAAATAATGGCAATAATATATACTTGTATGCCTGCATGTCTTCTGTCTTTGCTGTCCTTCATTTTTGAGCCACGTACGTCCCAGTCAGGCCTCATACATCATGTACGTCATAACTTTGCGCAATGGCGCATGCTTAAAACGAACAGATACAACTAAGCTATAGTAATCCATTGTTGATGGCAGGGTCCAGTTCTTTCCGTGCATGTGACACCTAATGTAGTTGTGTTCAACGTAGGTCCAGGAGTACAGACCACCCATCTGCTTATCACGGCCACTCCCCGTTTTCATTATCTTCCCTATCTACCACACTTGCCCTCACTCATTAGCCACTCCCCTTTCACAATCACCCGTATCCACTACACCTGCCTCTACTCACCACAGCCAATCCTTGCTGCAATTCCCACCACAGTATAAATATACGGCACCTGTGATATCTCAGCCCGGCTTGCCTGTTCTGCTTCACAACAGACCAAACATGGGACGTTGAGTACTGCTCTTGTAGATCGGCTATTTCGGGGGGGGGGGGGTTCTTTTTTTTATGAACTAGTTCAGTTCATAGTTCATCATTCAAAATGTTGAACTAAAGTTCATGGTTCCAAAAAATGAACTTAGCTGTGTTAGCTGTGTGTGTGTGTGTGTGTGTGTGTGTGTGTCATCCTCTTTCACCCAATGTGACTCACAACAATAGCGCAGATACATACAGTATGTGAACTACAGCCCTGAAAGCGACAGGTGTACCATCATAATGTGTCATAAATGAACGAATAGTTCTTTTTCGTTCATTAAAAAAGATATTAATTATTGCCACAGCGGAATAAAGTCTGCTATTGGGAATGAACTCCAACCTTTGGGATTAATAAAGTGACAACTTTTACAATATCTCCATTACCCTTATCCAAATTAATCGGATAATTGACTCCCCACTCATCCAATTTTTTATCTGCGATCTGCTTGTATTAAAACGACGTTAAACTCACGAACATTGCAGCTTCTAGCTCGAGCTTTAATCCTCTTTCAATCTGCCAAGCTTTTGTGTCATAATAATCCACCGTAGACATGTTATGAGCTACTTTTCTGTCCAAAATATTCCACACGCATACCCTCTATAACAGTGGTTTTCAACCCTTTTCATATATCAAGGTCCATTATTTACAGACCATTATTTACAGACTACCATTTGATGAGATTTTGCCTCTCTCGGACCCAAAACTTTGAAAAATGTGTTGACGTTGGATACGATTTTGTCCGCAATTCCATGCTGTATTGATGTGGTATACCATTGGGAGAGAGAACAGATTAAACGTTGATCAAAATAACAATTATTTTACATTCTCTAATTGTGTATAGACTTATTCTAAATTAAGTAATGCAGATGTTTTTTTTTTTTTTTTTTTCAATGTTTTTATCCCACGATTTTGTAACCCATTTTTCACCCGTGTGTCAATTATCTAATGTGATCCTGGGCTCTACACACCCTCCGCCAACCTGGGGAGAGCAACGGACTTGAACTCATGCTTCCTTCATGCATGAGTGTCCAAGTTAATCCTTTACACCTGACAGGGCGGAGTTTCCCTGGTAATGCAGATGTTTAACAATAATGTAAGTCTCGAGAGCTGATGGGACCAATGGTCCATTTGGTTTCATTTTACGATGAAGTGTTAAAGATTTAAGTGTTAAAGATTGATATGATGGTCCATTTGGTTACCAGATCTCCATTTAGCTGATGGGGACCACCTGTTATGGCCATTTTTGTATACCACACCATAGACAACCAATATTAGGCAAAATGTCATCGTGCTTTAAGTAGCATGTAACCATTGTGACATGTCAAACTAGTGGGTTTTCATGATCCAAGCATTTGTTTTACACGAAAAACACTCCCTGGCCTAAAAACGGCCATAGCCGTAATGTGATGAGGTCAGCACATTTGGGGCGAGAGAGAGAGAGAGAGAGAGAGAGAGAGAGATTCTATAACCTTTTCTGGTACATTGTATAAAACATCCTGTACATTATGTAAACGTGCATGTGTTTGAGCTCATTGTCTCTGCTCCCTCCAGCTGACCCTGTTTTCACATTTTCCTTCAGGTTAACGCAATACGCACATGCTTGAAAGTGTGTGACTAGCTACATATACATGATTGTGCATGCATGCATGAGAAAGAGTGAGAACCAGATAAAGTGCCCCTCAGGGCACAGGTCTCCACCAGGGCAGGTCAGGTTGTGGCCTCCTGGTGGTGCTATAATAGGCCAATGTGAAAAGGGTGCCATTTCTTCTTATAGTCTTGGATGGCAATTGGATGATTTGAGGCCTTTCGGACCAAAAATGTGTGTACAAAATTTGACAACGACCGGGTAGACGGTGCCGGAGATTAGCTGTACACAGACGGACGGACGGACGGACGGACGGACACACACAGACGGACTCGCACACGGATTCACTCACTCGCACATCACGGACATACTGGGTGCGTTCGGAAATGCGCACCATGGGAGCGCACTCGCCTATTCGTTTGCATTGCACAGTGCGCTATTTCAGAACGCGCCCACTTTATTTTATTTTATTGTCTCCCTATGCCTTCGGCCTGCATGGCGGAGACAATAAAAAACTCCTAATTTGAGGAGGAGGCCGAGAGGGAAACACGAGAGCAGGTCAGGACACGGCTAATAACGAGCAACTACGACGAGATAACGTAAATGTCCTGGGTTTTGAGATTGAGTAGAGGGGGGGTGGGAGGGGGGGGACGGGACGGGACGATGACATGAGGGAATTAGGGAAGGTCTAGAGCAGATAGAGATGGATGAGGAGAGGGAGAGAGGACACATGCTCTCCTCTCTCCCGTGAGAGCACACATCCATATCCCATTCTGACCTGAGATCAGATTCTAAAAATGTCTTCTACATCCTGACAGTTTTCCATTCTGACCTACGTCAGTCGCTCTTCGATTTTTCAAAAATAGCAGACCTACAAGCTCGTAGCGCGCCACTCTGTGGCGCGCTATGAGCTTGTAGATCTGCTATTTTTCAATAGCTAAAGCATAACATAGTGCTAACACCAAAATGGGTTTACGCCTGGAATGGGATATGCACCGAAACACTTTGCCCCTAAAACTCATTAGGCGTGATGAATCAAGGTTATACCGGATGTAAGTCATTGGTACCGTCATGCTGACACTTGCCGCCGATAATTAATTTGACAAAGATAATTATCAGCGAGATGGGGATACTGTCTGTGAGCCGGGGTGATGAATCAATATCCTACTCCGGTCTGCTCGCCTGCTGTTCGCTCCACTGGGCACCGTAGAGGGCAAGCCATGGGGTGTGTGTGTGTGTGTGTGTGTGTGTGTGTGTGTGTGTGTGTGTGTGTGTGTGTGTGTGTGTGTGTGTGTGTGTGTGTGTGTGTGTGTGTGTGTGTGTGTGTGTGTGTGTGTGTGTGTGTGTGTGTGTGTGTGTGTGTGTGTGTGTGTGTGTGTGTGTGTGTGCATCCACCCTAAAGAGTAATCATTGTGTGTATTCCTGCAATTCTGCATCGAGTGATCTTGGTATACGTATATATAAATTGATTTATTGGAGATTCTGACTGTCAATTGTGTACATAATTTTGTTTTGATTGTATTGTTCCACTTTTTGCTTTGGCAATGTAAACGTATATGTTTTCTCATGCCGATAAAGCATTGAAAATCGAATTTAATTGAATTAATCGTGTGTAAACGTGCATTCTGAGCTCATTGTTTCTGCTCCCTCCTGTTTTCACATTTTCATTCATGTAAAAACATGTGCAATACGCACACGCTTGAACGTGCATGCATGCATGCATGCCTGCGTTCTGCTGTGTGTGAGTGCGTGCCTGCGTTCTGCTGTGTGAGTGCGTGCATGCGCGTATGTGTTTACATTTTTCATTCATGCATGTACAGCATGTGCAATATACTGTACTATACTGTACATCGCCGTTCACGTGCACATTCATGCGAAAATAATAATAAATCCCCTCCCTTTCGTTCTGCCCTGCAAAACCTTTCTCTCTATATCCTCTGTCCAACCTCCCTTCTCTCTCTCTCTGTCTCTGTCTTTCTGCAGTCTGTACTGCAGTAGTTAGATGAAAAATGGCCAGGAACTGTGTGTGTGTGTGTGTGTGTGCGTGTGCGTGTGCGTGCGTGCGCGCACACAAAGCGAGGATATAGGAGAGAATGAATGAAGCCTGCACACTGAAAATAGCCGATCTACAAGCTCGCAACACATCGCAAAGTTGCGGAAATAGCTGCTTATCGCTATGGCAGGTATAGCTATTTACTGTAAGTATATAACAGGCATAAGAGAGAGGGTAAAGAGCAGACAGACAGACAGACAGACAGACATGGGGGGGGGGGATAATGTAAGCAGTACTTCACAGCATTAATGGTTGTATATGGCTTGTTATTTCTGTCTTTTCTTCCCACGGGTGGCTCTGACCCAGCCAGGCCAGCTGTGTGAGCGAAGGAGGCCCTGAGGAGGACGCTGTTAGCCCATTTAGACCTGAGAAAAGATTCTACAAATGTCTTCTAAATCATGACAGTTTTCTGAAAAAGTGCTTCTTCAAACATTTTCATGTCAAGGACCCCCAAAATTATATGTAATTGGTCGCCGACCAAAAAACAGTTGTCATGTTGCACACATGCTTAAAATAGCTCTTATTTGCGCCGCCCTCGTTGAAAACAATGTAACTCCGGCTTGTCTCAGTTCAGGCTGCATGAACAGCGCTCGAGTGCTCGGTTTCTTCCCCCTCAACATCGTAACTCTTCTATTAGATGACTCTGGAAGAGGGTTGGGGGGTCTGAGGCTAGTCTCATATATTACATCATATATCACAGATAACATAAGAAAATGGTAATCTACCAGTAAGACGCCCTGAGGTCGCGTGCACGCATCCGCCTGGGTGCGTGCACAGGGCGAGCGCTGGTGCTTTGGCATGGGGGGGTCAGATCAACATATGGGATGAATTCTCTACTGGCCATATATGGAGCGTGTCTTGAGTGTACACAGGGTTTGATGGAATAAATTCTGTATTGGCCCTGCATGCTCTTGCTTAGAAGTGCACAGAATTTCAATGACGGGAATTTCACCTAAAGGAGTCCAAGTTCTTCTAGTTCTTCATGCATGTTGGAACGAGAGCAACACCCTGCAGTGTTGATTGAACTCTGACGGTGTAACGGGACACTTGAAGAAGAAAGCAAAAAGCAAGCACTCGGTTGAGTATAATTCCACGTCATAAACGGTTCTGGAAGATATACAGACTGTAGAAAAGAATACCAGCACTCGCGTTGTATATCCTGGAAGGATTTATGTTTAATTTTGTTCCCCCCCAGCAGCAAACAACAACAACAGTGTGTCCTCAGCGTAAATGCAGATCACGCTGCGTAGGTGTCACTTATGCCAAGCATCCTGAGAAAATAATGATGTAACAGTATTGTATGAGGTAAACAGCTCTTGGTGCACCCGGACCGCTTTGTGCGTGGCACCCAGGTCCTCTTTATAAGTGACACCTACGCAGTATGATCTAGATTCACGCTGAAGGAAGGCCCTCGGGCCGAAACATCCACACTGTTGTTGTTTGCTGCTGCATGCGGGGAAACAAAATAAAACAAAAATCCTTCCATGGGATACAACGTGAGTGCTGGTATTCTTTTCTACAGTGTAAAAGGACAGACACATGTTCCCCTGCCTGTTTGGTTCTCAAACATTTTCACGTCAAGGACCCCCAAATTGACATTTATTAGCCCGCGGAGCCCCATTTGAAAAGATATGACATGGGACCCCTATAAGAGGAGATTTGTACGGCTCTAGCAGTGATTCTCAACCTGTTTAATTAATGTCAGTCTACGGACCCCCATCTAATGGCATTTCTATCTCTGGGACCCCCATTTTTATATTGTAAAATCAAAGTTAATTTAACTCTGAGAGTGTATAAATGGAACCAAATGGACACTAACGCAATCGGAGAATCGGAGCCGACATGGGGCGGTATTGCAGTCGCTGTACCGCACTGTCGAAAAGAGAGTTGAGCCAGAAGGCAAAGCTCTCTGTTTACCGAGCAATCTTCGTTCCTACTCTCACCTATGGTCATGAAGTGTGCGTCATGACCGAAAGAATATGGTCGTGACATGAGTAGCCGAAATGAGTTTTCTTCGACGGGTGGCCCTTAGAGTTAGGGTGAGAAGTTCAGTCACACGAGAGAGACTCGGAGTGGATTAGGTGGTTCGGGCATCTGGTTAGGATGCCTCTCGGACGTCTCCCTAGGTCCTCGATGCACGTCCCACTGGGAGGAGACCCCGGGGCAGACCAAGGCGCGGTTGGAGGAAACGCATCCACTCACTGGCCTTGGAACGTCTCGGGATCCCCCAGGAGGAAGTCACTAATGTTGAGCTGGAGAGGGAAGTCTGGAACACTTAACGGGTCCATTTGTACACTCTCTGAGTTACAGACCCATAAGGGTCCATTTGGTTCCTAACTATAATTTATCTGTGGACCCCCTGGAACTCCCTCAAGGACCCCTGGGGGTCCTCGGACACCACTTTGGGAACCACTGCTGTGTACAGTAGACCTACAGTACGTGTCCTGGCAGGTCATTTTTTTCTCCAAAGCCATGCCAGTCACATGGTCCCCATTAATCTGGCACTGACACACTGGCAACAAACCCAGAGAGAGCGGAGAGAGTGATCTTCAAAGGCTGTCCCTGGCGTCCATTATTACCCAATCAGGGCGCGAGAATGGGAATCAGAGATATAGGCTTTTCCTCGAAGCAATGAACGGCAGGATACAGTAGTGCACATGGTTCATTGAAAGCTCAATCCTTTTTAGCCTGGTTTTACTTTGTCACATGATGGCGTCCGTTCTACAAGCTCACAATACGTCGCATTAAATACGAATGAAGCCTAAGATTCACGGGGGAGGACGCAAAATGTAAGAGAAGGGTAAAGTCTCTTTTATCCGACGATTTTGCAACCCATTTTTTCACCAAGTGTCAATTATCTAATGTAATTCCTCTGCCAACCTGGGGAGACTGGGACTGACCTTCTATGCATGAGGAGTCCAAGCTGCTTCTTTTCACCTGACAGCGGAGAGTTTCCCCATAGCGTGTGGAAGGAATACGTTATTCCGACCAGTTCTTTTCCCCTCCATCAGGCGCCCCAGCTGGCCAGGGGGAGGTAGTTTAGAGACCAACAGGATTACTGCATGTTTTTTTGTAAGGGTACCTACCCTAGGGGACACTGACGGGGAGAACATGCAAACACAGAAAGGCCCTTTTCGCAGAAGGGTAAAGTCTAATTGATTATGCATCGCATAACGGTGCCACTTTGCTGAAAAGAACACATTTCCAAGAAAAAGGATCTGTTTGCTGAAATCCGTAAGTTTTATGCTCATCTCCTGCCAGAAAGAGCTGAAATGCAACTGCATGGGTTTGCAAACATCTATACCATTGAGTGAATGGCTGTGGTCCAGGCACCTTGGCTGGTAATCCAGTCTGTCAGTGTGCCGCGGGTTCGACTCCCGATCCTGACGGCCTTTACCGCATGTCTTCCCCCCATCTCTCTCCCCATTTCCTGTCAGCCTACTGTCTGTCCCTCCATACAAAATATAAAATAAAGGTGAAAGCCACAAAAAAACATTAAAAAAAAAGAGTGAATGCCTATACTTTTCCGGGGGAGATATTATAGGCTCATGAGCCTGTTAGCCAGTAGGTGTGTCCTCTCCTATACCCAACAGCAGGTTCAAAACATGGATATTAAAAAATATAGATGCCTCATTGGCCGCTGCAGTTCATTGGAGCCAGAGTCATCTAGTAAGAGAGTTGGCGACACTATCGCGTTGACTCCTATTGTAACAATGGAATGCGGAAGTGCTCATTCTATCTCAATGGGATAGTTCCAACCATAGGAGCAATGTTTGGAACTATAGCCCACAGGCACCCGCTTTGCGGCGAGATCAAAGCGTGTCGCCACTCTCTTCACTCTGATTGGAGCTACGTGACTGTCTCCATTGAAGGCAGGAAGTCAAGCGGAAGTGCCGTATAGGGAAGCACTCATGCGACTCCTCCATGTCTCTTGCAGTCACTCAACTGACTACTAGCCAATCACAGCGCGTCTTTTACGGGACTTCCATTACACACGCAATGCTTCCGCCATATGCTTCGCAAGGAATCTCTGGAAAGATTGTACCTTGTACCTATGCACTCGCTCCTTCTGGTAGTGAGACCCACTCCAAACACAAACAGCTGTATAAGTATATATATTTATATATATATAAATATTATATATTGTATCTGTAATACTTACAGATTGGTTACAATAACGCCTTAATGTTAGTTTAAATGAGAACCAGATTGCAACATGAAAGGAAAAGGAACAACTGAAACTAACTAGATCTATACAGCAGGTGCACAGCAGAGTCCTGAGTGCTTTACGTCCACTATAGGGCAGTGGTTCCCAAACGTTTTAGCTCAAAGACCCAACAGAGAAATTAGACGTTTGCCCCGGGACCCAAACCAGTGAAAATAGCTTGTAGATATAGGCTATATATTCTCACTATACTTCTTAAACATTTTGTTTTCTAATTCATGGAATTTCTTAGATTTCTCTTAGATTTGTTCACGACATTACTGAAATAAATCAATTCATTTTGTTTTTAATTCATGACATTCAGGTGACTAAAAATGTGACTAGAACTAAATTCAAAAGACTAAAAAAACTGAAATCAAAATTTGGCTGTCAAAATCAACACTGCCTGCATGCCATGGCTTTAGCTTGCGGTTTTGAAGCAGACATTATATGGAACAGAAGGGGGGTCAGACAGACCAATGCAAGGCAGATATAAATATGTACATAATCCCGTTGCAAAAGAGGCCCAGAATAGAACACTATATTATGGAGTCACATGGGGACCAGTCCATGTATGACGGAACAACAAGGAGAGAGAGAGAGAGGGGAGGGGAGTCGTGGCGTGGGCGAGCAAAACAACAGAGCGCTAGTGAAATGAAATACATATATCGACCCTATAAACCTGCACGTCACCAGGCTTTCCGCCAGTGGTGGAAAAATTACTCAATTTTTTTACTTAAGTAAAAGTACTCATTGTGCAAACTGTGTACAAAATCTCTTGCAAATAGCAGATCTACAAGCTCACAATGCATTGTGAGCTTGTAGATCGGCTATTTAAATCGTATCAAAGTAACTAGTAACTAAAGTTTTCAAATTATTGTAGTGGAGTAAAAGTACAAATTTTGGCTTTGACATGTAGTGGAGTATAGAAGTAAAAGTACCGGAAATTGGAAATACTCAAGTAAAGTACCTCAAAAAAGGTACAGTACTTAAGTAAAAGCACTTAGTTACTTTCCACCACTGGCTTTACCGCAGCACCTACACTGTATGTTCTGTTCTGAATTGTCCATTGAGACGCCGGGCATAGAACCCACACCTACTCCAAATAAATGCTTCAGTTTGTGCTGGAAAATGTCATCAAGTGAGCGTACAAATGCAAGGTAATTTTTGGAACGTTTTATAGAGATGCTTTTTCTTTGCCCTTCCATCATATGGAGTATTGTATCATAGCACTGAAGACATCTGCCTGAGCTGTTAAACGATGCGCTCTAACAGACTGTCGCTGAACTAGATAGATGACTAACTGGGAGGAGGAGCGTTGTTGTGTGTTTGTTTGAGACTAGAAATGCTTCAGACTTTCTTGGACCTTCAAAACAATTAAGCTGGAAACGTTTAGGCAGCTAGGAAATCCATTATGCATGCAATGTGGGCAGTTCCAGGAAACTTGCACACAAACGGGCATTTATACGTGAGCGTATGCATAAATGCACGCACACGCGCATGCACAACACACACCACAACACACACACACACACACACACACACACACACACACACACACACACACACACACACACACACACACACACACACACACACACACACACACCCACACACACACACACACAAAGCACACAAAGCACACAAAGCAGCAGGAAATCTGTGCTATAGCCAGTGTTTAATTATCTTATGAACAGCTCCCAGAACCCGGGAGTTATTAATACCGGGGCTCTTGTCTGGAGGACCAAGCTAGGCTCCACAAGCTTCCTCTCAAAGCAAACCAAGCCGTGGGCTGTCTGTCTGGCTGGATGCTGCCACACATACAGCCTCTCCAGTTCTCCGCACACCGTTTCTTTCCTGTGCTGCAGCACCAGCCGCACAAAACAGCTTGCCTCTGTCCAACTGTGAACCATCAATATTCAATGGAGCCTAAGTGGCTTCTAAGGTTATAGTGGCTGGGTTTGGTTGTCAAGTTGCTGCATTCCCAGACTCGTATACTGTACTTTCTCTGCCACTTTGCATCAGCTACGGTATACTGTGGGAAGAAACACGTACCTGCTGTGTGCGACAGATCGGGAGGATTGTGCATGCAGCTTCAAATTGAGTATGTCAGTACATTTTGTCGACTACCTTTTTCTCACTGGGGAAAACGAAATGGAAACTAAATGAAAACTAAGCTACGATGACTAAAACTAAGATGAATGTTAGGAAGAGACTGGTGGACAAGAGATCCAATATATAAGTAAAAGAAGACAAGTCATTTTTACATTTGGTTAGACCTGAAAATAGCAGATCTACGACACGTCGTGAGACGTGACTGACGGACTGACTGACTAGGTTTTAGCGTGACTGACGGTTTAGCGGTTTTGCAGGCTTTCATAGTAAACTGCGACCTATGCGGTCGCAACAAGACCTACTGTATAGACAAGACAGGCAAAGTCTGTGACTGTGACAGATAATGGTTTGTATGTATTGCCATGCTTTTTGTTCTTGCTTAATGTAAGTCGAGCTGGATTATAAAGAGGGTCTGCTAAATGCCTAAATTGTAAATTGAAGGATCTATCGTGGACAAGAGATCGCGTCTCAAGGCGACGCATTGTGAGCTTGTAGATCGGCTATTTTCAGCAAGTGTAAATCAGTACGACGGCATCAAGGCCCGCCAAAATACATTTCAGTCGACTAAATCAACTGTAGATCGAGTCGACTTAAATCTCATGGTATTCATGTCGACTAAATCTAGACTAACACTGAAACATTCATAGCACGCCACTCCTGCAGTCCCTCCAATCAGCTGCGTCCAGTCCACCCATTCACAAATAAAAAAGGAGAGGAGAGAGCTTATTGGCTCCGTTCTGTCTGTACACATCAACTGCAGTACAAAACAGCTTATTACAGATCTATTGTCTCACATTCGGTATACATACTTTAACTCACCTGGTTTGAACCAGGTATATATTCTGCTTGAGAAAACAGAGCTATAATAGCACTCATCCCAAAGGGAAATCTATCCCGCTGAGGCCGGGAGATATGAGGCCTACATTCACTCCTCCCCAGCACCGCCCTCCCTCCCTCCCGGGAAAACAGATCCCAGAGTAAACTGCAATACAACCACCTGCACACATACACATCAAAGGGCCCTTTTACCCGTCTGTACAACAACTGCCCTCTCCAGACCACGAATGCAGCGTTTACTGATGGTGAAAGAAATGCAAATGCAACTCCTTTCCATGCCATAATATACCGGAAGGCTGCATTCAGGAGAATTGTTTTTTTTCCCGATTTTTGCGTTGAACAAATTTGTTTAGAAATCCATGTCGTATACACCGCATCTCCACTAGCTAAAGAGTGCTGGGTTGAGCCTCGGAAATAGCCGATCTACAAGCTCTCAACGCGTCGCAGCGCTAACGCTAGCACCTCCTATAAACGGCTCTAGTGTGGATTCTGTCTGAACACAAACATTAAAATGCCATTGACAATGAATGGAGAATTGTCGTCGGCATAATTATGTAGCCCTTGTCATGAAATATTTTGGCTCCGATATGTAGTGGAGTAGAAGTAAAAGTACTGGAAATTCAAGTAGAGTACAAATACCTCAACATTGTACTTAAGTACAGTACTTAAGTAAAAGTACTTAGTTACTTTCCACCACTGATGCTCGGCCAAAGCATAAATTATGCCGTGCGTGGTGGATTTGGACCCCCCTAGATTCCGCAGAATAGTTGGCAGACATGCTTCATCCCCGCACCACCCAGAACATTGTTTTCTTTTTTGGATGTGCAGTTTTTGTTTTTTGACATTCAGTGTTGATTTCGTCGACTAAAACTAAGACGAAAAATGTTCGTCGACTACCTTTTTTCACTGACAAAGACTAAATGGAAACTAAATGAAGTCAAAGCTATGATGACTAAAACTAAGACGAAAATTGTTCGTCGACTACCTTTTTTCACTGACAAAGACTAAATGGAAACTAAATGAAGTCAAAGCTATGATGACTAAAACTAAGACTAAATATACTGACAATTTCGTCAACAAATACAACATAGACTAAAATGTTAGGTCAGCTAGATCGGCTATTTTCAGCAAGTGTAAAAACAGTCATTACGACGGCATCAAGGCCTGCCAAAATACATTTTAGTGACTAAAACTAACACTAAGACATTCCAGGTGACTAAAATGTGACTGAAACTAAATAAAAACGATTCAAGAGACTATATATGACTAAAACTACAATCAAAACTTGCTGCCAAAAACAACACTGACGGTAGTGGGCACATGCTTCATCCCCGCACCACCCAGAACATTGTTTTTCTTTTTTTGACTGTGCAGTTTGTTTGTTTCTTTCCTCCATCCGCTCCCCCCTTTTTCTCTCATTTCATCACTTTCTTCCAACACCTACATATGGACAGTGAAAGTGGGCCACCGTTGTCGGGCCGGGGATTGAAATGCAGGACGGAAATAGAACAAAGGGGACGGCAGATTGAGATGGGGTCGTATTATCGGCTGGGCTGGGCCTGTCTCCGACACAGTCGGCTTTTCCTGCTCCCAATTAGACTACAAAACTACACAAGTCCAAAGTCTCACACTGATATATTCAACCATGGGTCACATTCCGCCTCTGCACCGCTGTCAGAGAGAGAGAGAGAGAGAGAGACATCAGAGCATCATTAATCCACCATTATTAATAACTCATCACTTCAATATTATGTTCTGGGAGAACAGTCCAAATGCACATTTATGGCAGCAAAATACGTGTGGAGTTGTCATCAACTGAGGGACAGCCAGTGAACAGAAGACGGGTATATCTGTCTGAAGAGGGTCATTAAGTTGCCGTTATATATGTTTCCGTTTGTTCATTTATTTTCATTGTCACTGTATTGCTTGTTGTTCATTATTGTTGGGGATGTTTGTTGTTGTCTCTGTGCGCGCAATGTTGACATTTGTTTTGTTGTATGCTTTTGTATATTTTGGAAATCTAGAGAACATATTTTATCGTGCCAATTATAAAGCCTTTTGAAATTGAATTGAGAGAGCGAAAGAAAGGAAGTGAAGGGGGATTTACACTTAGCTGCATGTGCGTGGGTGTCGCGCACCAAAACGGCTGGTCTACAAGCTCACAACGCGTCGCACAGTCGCACTCCACCGCATTGTGAGCGTTTTAGATCCGCCATCGTCGGTGCATCGAGACCTGCACACAACTAACACTGGGCCCGAGGGCGAGGCCCGGGGGGGTGGGGGGGTGGGGGGTGCAAACATTAGACAAGAAAGAAGCAGAGTAGACAGAAGATAAATTGGCCACTCCTCCTCAGAAAGCAGCCCCCATCTCTCTTTTCTTTCTTTGCCTCTCTCCGGACACGCTGTGTGCAAGACTGCAGATAGATTCTGAATGTTCTCATTTATGGCGTTAATGATTGGGTTAGTATGCAGCTTGCGCGCCGCAACGCTGCGCTTATCCCATTTTGGGCGGGAAGCTATGAAAATAGCAGATCTACAAGCTTGTAGGTCTGCTATTTTTGAAAAAAAAGTATTTGCTTCTGAGAGGTTCCTGGAACAACATATTTTCAGATGGGGGTCGGTGGCCAATTACATATCATTTTTGGGGCCCTTGTCATGAAATATTGAGCACCACTGATACAGACACATGAGGTGTTTCAGAAAATTGCCATCATTTAGATTTTTTTTAATTTCGACGGGTCTAAATGAGTTATACATGGAAAGCAAGATCATAGAGAGACGCGCGCGAGCGATGTGTGCGCAGTGCACTGCACGCACGCATGCGGTGTGCACACCACACACACATGGTACAGTATGCCACTATAACGTATATGGATCTTAATGCATAGAGAGGAACCTGCATGCACAGATGTATATAGACTGAAGGTGACACTGCTCTCCCACACTCACTTCATCGCTGAGCATGCTGCACTGACATTATGAATGAAGTTACGATGATACGATATATAAATACAGTGTCGCACTATTCTAAGTGGGGCGGCGGTGGCTCAGGGGTAGAGTGGCCCGGATGGGGGGCGGGGGGGGGGTGGCAGAACACATCCATCAAAGCTGTGTTCAGACACAAGTCAGGTGTCAGACACTGTCTTGAATACAGCCCAGTAAGAGCATATGTCGACCCCGCCCGCTCACCTCCGCCCAGCTGTGGCCATCTTGGAAACTAAACACAATATAAACAAATGGGAGAGGGGTGGGGCCGAGAAAGGCCCTTAATGCTCCCGGTGAGCTGGTTGGTGCCTTGCATGGTTTCCTCCGCCATCGGAGTGTGAATGGGTGAATGTAATGCACATATGTAAAGCGCCTTGTATAAAGGCGCTATATGAATGCACCATTTAATTGGCGCGTGCACACACACACACACACACACAGACTCATTTGCAGTGAGAATGCACGTTGTAGTCGTAATGATGTCATCAACATGGGTGGCTGATGCCTCACATTTAAGGATGAGTCTCCTTTTAGTGAACAGGCGTATCATTTGAACATTTCATTGACGTCAATTATAGTGCCTTGTTTACTTCTGATTGCTGCTTGATTTGGCCCCATCGGGAAGGGCGTGCGAGAGAGAGAGAGAGAGAGAGAGAGAGAGAGAGAGAGAGAGAGAGAGAGAGAGAGAGAGAGAGAGAGAGAGAGAGAGAGAGAGAGAGAGAGAGAGAGAGAGAGAGAGAGAGAGAGAGAGAGATTCTGTGAACAGACTGTTATAGTTGTAAATGGTGCATTTATATAGCGCCTTTATCCAAGGCGCTTTACATAGATTGTGCATTACATTCACGCAGTCACAAACACACTCACACACTGATGACAGGGCAAACCATGCAATGCACCAACCAGCACATCGGGAGCAATTTGGGGTTCAGTGTCTTGCTCAAGGACACTAACTCTGGGGGAGCCCGCGTTCGAACTGGCAACCTTGAGGTTACCATCCGGCCACTCTACCCCTGAGCCACCGCCGCCCCGTACTGACAGATCTGCTATTTTAGAAAATTCGTGAAAATGTGCATGCGGGCGCAACTCTTTGAATATATATTCTTTCAGAGTGAACGTTTTTAACTCAAATCTTTGCTTCTATGGGGTCGGCGGCCATGAATTACATAACATTTTTGGTGTCCTTGACATGAAATAGTTAATTTGAGAACCACTGATATAGAAACATGAAGGTTTTTAAGAAAACTGTCATTGATTTTGTGTAGAATCTGCATGCGGTCTCAGGTCTAAATGGGTTAAAGGCTCCCCGGAGGAAATGTACCACCCCATACGTATCTCTGTGCATCGTCTCCATGACCACCATCCATCCATCCATCCGCTCATTACCGGTCCTCCTCCTCGCGGAGCAGAACCGTAGTGAGACCAAAAAGCAATACGTTCTTAATCACAAAGCCACGGAGGACTCTGTGATTAGAAACGGCGACATGGATGAATAGCAAGTAGGCTCTTGTACAAAATCTATGACAAGATTTTGACTGAGGGACTGCCATTGTTTTTTTTTATTTTGTAATTTTGTTCATGTCATATGAAAGCAGGGAATCATAGCTTCAAATTGACATGTTGGTTGTTCAGTTTGACACACCGGTTTTTGAAGATGTGGCTTTCAGAGTATAATGTCTTGCAGTGAGTTGAGAAAACGGTGCTTGAAAGGTGCAACACGTATCTCACTACACACGCATCATTTTTTAGAAGATCTGTCAGTACCCCTAAAACAGTACCAAGATCAGAATCTTTCATTCTTTCTATCCCCCCCCTCCCCCCGTCCCCTTTCTCTGTCTATTTCTTTGCTTATCTGTTAGAAAATAATTTGCCGTTGACTGGTTGAGAGCAATACAGGTTTCTCAGGTGAATGTATATAGCTGGCATGTTACGGCCTCATGATGACAGGGCCATTAATCCAGGCCATATCTCATTACAGCAGGCCATTTATATATAGGAACACCAACGTGTTCCCTCTCTTCCCTGGTATAGTCTCGCGTAGCCAGACAACTGTTCCACATGCCGGTGGCAGTGGTTCAGGGGTAGAGTGGCCAGTTCGAACCCCGTGGGCTTCCCCAGAGTTAGTGTCGAAGGGTCCTTGAGCAAGAGACACTGAACCCCTAATTGCTCCTGATGTGCTGGTTGGTGCCTTGCACTACACCTTCTGAAATCCGAGTAAGGAAGGGTATATATACTGTACTTAGATGATTTATATTTATATTAGGATAAATGTGCGCAAATGTAGGTGAGATCGGGCTGGAGACAGAAGCAGTGTCAGTTAAATTGACACTCAGGATTTTGCTGTGTACTACTGTACTGTACTGTCTTGTTGTACAGTACACCTTGCCCCTGGCCAGTAATGTAATACATTATTAGTCCATGTACTTCTCCCCAGTTTGTATTGCTATCTCATGACACTAGACTGGCAGCGGCCCAAGCTGGTGCCTCATAAATAATGTTTTTGTAACACGTCAAGCTGAATTAGCAAAATGCATCCGCCGGTAAAACAATAGTGTCAGAAACCGAGCGCTCGAGCGTTGTTCGTGCAGCCTGAACTGAGACAAGCTGGAGTTGGAAATACATTGTTTTCAACGAGTGCGGCACAAATAAGAGCTATTTTAAGCATGTCTGCAACATGACAACTGTTATTTAAAGTATTGTACAGTAACAACTAAAGTCTCTGTAATGTTATGTACAATTACTAAAAAGAAACGATCTAAAATAAAGGGATTTAAGATCATTAAAGCTGGGCTGTTGCCTGAGTCTACTGCATTTCTGCATGCCTATACTTCCGGTCCAGGACTTGTCCCAGTTGGTTGTCCCCATGCTCAATAGAAGTCCATGTATAGGAGAGCCGCCATTACACTGGCCCCATGAAGTGAACGCAGTTTGCGTAACTCTGTCTATATCTATGGCTCTCGTAATACCTAGGCGTATTATTACATAGACGAAGGGTTCATCCTGGGTGAGAGAGGGAGAGAGAGAGAGACACAGAGAGAGGGGGGAGAGGGGAGACGGAGAGGAAGAGTTCTATTCACAGCTAAGCTTAAAGCTCCCTTTTCCTCCTATCGGTACATGTATCCCAGAAGGGCAACCAGTCAGTGCAAAGAACATGGCTGTAATTCCATTGGTTGTATGGGGATGATAAAAATGGACACTCAAATGTCATATATATATATATATATATATATATATATAAGGCCGCAGCTCACCGCTGATTATCGTGGGTATAGATATATGAGAGGACGAGGGGAGAAGAGCACCCTTAGGGGGTTCTGGGAGCAGTTGCTCATATAACGGTAACGGTGCAATACCATTATAACGCAGGCCCACGGGTTCACAGAATGGCCCCTCCGAGCGTAGAAATAGGACGGTCACGGGTTCAATCCCACGCTATAACGCCAAGTTGCAACATCGATCAAGAGCAATGGGGGTTCCTGTGTCAAACGTCGAGCGACGTAACGCTGAAGCCCCCTATACTGATGTATAGCCGCTGCGGTATAAGTATAGCTGAAATGTAATGTATGAGCATAAGCTGTCTATATTAATGGCCTGGGAGGTGGAGTCATATATACAGTGGTGTCGTCGTGTGTGTGTGTGCGTGCGTGCGTGTGTTTGTGTGTCGGGTTAGTTATGTTTCCTCTTCATAGTATTCCACAGATTTTCCACTCTGGTGCTTCTATTGTCAGGAGGAGAACAGGTAGACCATGGGCCCCCTTATACTGTGCAAAAAGCATGGAATACGGATGTGTATATTACAGGAAACTCCCGTTAAACTCCCTTTCCAACAAACTCCGGTAAACTCCCGAATTGTACCATCACACCATACTGTATATGCTGCTAAACTTGAGGTTTACGGGCAAATCTAGTGCCCATAATTGCCCGTTAACTCAGTTTTTCACATAGTTATCCCCAAATGTATATAATTTTTGAGGGGCCCTAGCCCCTCCCATATCAATGGCTTTTGGTGTCTGTCCGTGTCCACAAACGTTGTCCTACACAAACATTTAAATTCCCATTGACAATGAATGGAGACTTCATATTGTCATATTGTCTGAGCAAATAGACATCTTGTGCCACCCCTTTACCCCTTATCCCTAAACTTATTTAGCTTTTTTTTTACCATTTTTGAAAAACCTTTTTAAATGGTTCAAATAGTCGATCTGCAATTTCACGTGTCGATGTTTAACTATTTTAAAATGTTTTAAAATAGTAAAAAAGTGTGTGTGTGTGTGTGTGTGTGTGTGTGTGTGTGTGTGTGTGTGTGTGTGTGTGTGTGTGACATGGCTTGGCCTGTTGTAGCGCCACCATGAGGCTGATTTGAAAACTGTCATGTGGCATTTCTTCCAAAGCCTAGTGGGAATATGCATGCACAGTTTCACCACAATCGCACGCTGCGTTGAGTAGTTGTGGCGATTTGTACAAAACGGGTACAAAGCGGGCTACTCCTGAAAAGTTTAGAAGCCAATCGTAGCCAATGAGGGTGGATTATGAGAAAGCAAACAAAGCCGTCTTGATCACATGACTATGGACAGCATGTGTACCGATTTGCGTGAAATTTTGATAAAATCTGAAGGAGTAATATTAGAAAATGTGTTTTACATAATATCGGCCTCCTGGTGGCGCTATAAAGAGCAGATGTGAAAAATTCCAGGCAAAGGTTTTTCCTTGGCCTCTAGGGAGTTGGCATACAAAGTTATCCACAGATCCGTGCAGTTAGAGGTAAAAACACTTTTCGGCCAGTTATAGCGCCACCATGAGTTGAAAATGTTCATGTGTGGCATTTCTTCCTCTGCCTAGTGGGAATGTGCGTGCACAATTTCACGGAAATCACACGATGTGTTCATGATTTGCAGCATTTTGTTTGAAACTGAGCACTCCTGTGGACTTTGGAAGCCAATCTTAGCCATTCAGGATGGAGTCTGAGAAATCTGAAAGAAACGTTTCGTGAATGGCTCTAGAGACTAGAGAGACTGTGTACCAATTTGCGTGATGTTTGGACAAAATCTGTAGGTGTACAGTACTGTCCAAAAACGTGTTTTGCACGAAGCGGCCTCCTGGTGGCGCTATAACAGGCCGTTCTGGAAAATTTGGCATCGACCGGGTTAACGGTGCCGGAGATTAGCTGTTCACAGACGGACGGACGGACGGACGGACGGACCCACGGACACATGGACGGAGTGCAAAACATACCCTCTCCCCATGCCTTCGGCCTGGTGGAGACAAAAATGGCAAATAACTTTAGTGATGTGGTAAGATATAGCTGCATGGGTGCACTCTGCTCTACAACGAACGCATGCTCCATAGATCAGTAGTTAGCTAATCCCATACTTCAGTCTAATCAAGTGAGCTCAAAAGCGCTAATCACTGTCACCTGTACTCTGCTTAATGAGGACCGATCTTAACACGTGTTTGGCTCTTGTAGAACAGTGTTTTGGGGCAGTGTACAGTGCACTACAGTGTGTGATAGATAACCCACAACTCACACCTCCATGAGAACGATCTATGGCCCATATCTCAAAGTTGGCCCCTGTTAGAAAAATGGAGCTTAACACCCAAGCCCGACGGCCTTTGCAGCGTGTCACTCCCCATCTCTTTCCCCCTTCCATGTCTATATACTGTTCACTCTCAACTATTATGTCATGTGACTTGTATTAATATCTCAAGAAAAACCTGCATTGCTCATCATCAATTTTCATGCACAGAAAAGTGAAGAGAGGGTTCATTCCTCTCTTCACTGCTGCTTAATTACTTAAGTACTGCGATCGGCTGGGTATGTACTGTATGTATGTATTTATGTATGTATGTCGGGGTATGTATGTCGGTGTCCTCTCTTGTTGAAGACCGTAGCCCAATCAGGGACCAGCATCTCTGGCAACGTCATTATTAACAGGACCAGTATTCCTGGTGATGCCAGTGTGATGTCATTGGCTGTGCTGAGTGCACCTCATAATGTCTCTAGTTCAAGCCCAATAGGATAGTTCCAATCTTTGGAACTATAGCCCATAGGCACCTGCTTTGCGGCGAGATCAAAGCGTGTTGCCACCCTCTTACTATTCCACTCGGGTTTCAACTAAGGTTGGTATAAGGTCAATAACGTGTCTAAAGGATTTAGAACAACAGTTGTAATAGACATTAGTTAGTAGCACTCGAAGTAGAGAGGATTTACAGAGGATTTAGACCAGCAGTACCAGGCAGTACACTACCGGCACTGTACTTCAAAGTAGCTTAGACAGCAGAGAGATCTAGGAATCAAAGCAGCAGTCGTAGCCAGACAGCAGAGAGATCTAGGACTCAGAGCAGCAGTCGTACCCAGACAGAGAGCTAGCTCTATAAAGACTCAGAGCAGCAGTCGTACCCAGACAGCAGAGAGCTCTGTAGCACTCAGAGCAGCAGTCGTACCCAGACAGATATATATAGCAGTGTTTTATTTACCACAGTTTATCATGATATATCAGTTTTGTTTTTGGAGCAGTGATGCTGAGCGCACCTCTGCTTGCACACAAGTAGGCCATACAGTACATGGCCTACTTGTGTGCGAGGCGCAAGTTGGCAAAATGTTGATGATGAAACAAAAATCTTTTGTCACTTTTCGTTGCTGTCGGGAGGAAACCTCATAACTCCTCATAACTTGAGGTTTTTGATTTTATTTTTGCACCCTTTAGGTCTGTATGTTGTTTCGAAAATATTGAACCAATGGAAAGTAGTAAAAAGTGCTTTGGACAAAACCTCTTAACTCCATTGGACCCTCAAAATGTCTGCTAAAACAACTCCACCACCTCTCCCCCTCTCATGGAAGTAATTCACAATATATAAAGTTACAACACAAACTTTGATGAGGCTGTATTGCTTTGTTTAAACAAATATATTTTATATAATTTATAATTTCCTGAAAAATGAACATTTTGGTTTTCCTCCCGACAGCAGAGATATGAAAGAAATATCCCAGTCTTTCCTCATTTTTTGAGGGGCGCTATGGCATGGAAAGGAGGGGCATTTGCATTCTTCCACCATAGTAAATGCTGCATTCGTGGTCTGGAGAGGGCAGTTGTTTTACAGACGGGTAAAAGGGCAGAGGTTGAAGCCCCCTTTGATGTCTATGTGTGCACATCCCTGGTCAGGCCTCTGCTGCGTTCAAAACAGTAGTAATATATAATGTACGGCGGATTTGGGGCTTTTCTAGGCGTGCATGTACGGAATTGCAAATCCGTGCTATTTCACCGTGTTTGGGTGATATCGGGCTGGAGACAGAAACAGTTAAATTGACACTCAGGATTTTGCTGTGTACTACTGTACTGTACTGTCTTGTTGTACAGTACACCTGGCCCCTGGCCAGTAATGTAATACATTAGTCCATGTACTTCTCCCCGGTTTGTATTGCTATCTCATGACACTAGACTGGCATGCAGCGCCCAAGCGCATGCCATGAGCTCATAAATAATGTTCATAACATGCCAAGCTGAATTAGCAAATACATCCACCGGTAAACAATAGTGTCAGCCAATAACTATGAACCAGCAACTCATGGAGTCAGAGGGAGAATAACACCAAGGACTTTTACAGTATACTGTAGATTGGGGCCGCAGAGATAAATGTCCGTACAAATTGAAAAGGATGGTTACGCATTGGCTCTAGCACAGTGGTCTTCCCAAAGTGGGGTTCTGGGGACCACTAGCATGACTCATTTTGACCGTTTTAAGATTTTGAAGTTAATTATCTTTGCCCATTAAGCTTTCAGAAGGTTCCCCTTTCATGACCATCATCATTCCATCATCTCAGCAATTTTCTAAATATGAATTTAAGCACATTCTAGTCTGATTTTACTTCAGTCAGAGACCTTGAGAGAGTTCCATGGGGTCACCAGCTAAATGATAATTGGACCATTATGGGATATGTAACTCAGAGTGTAACAAATGGAACCAAATGGACCCGTTAGTGTCCAATTGTAGTACACCCTCTGAGTGTACCTGCCTCCTGTTTGAGTAGACGTTCCGAGGTTTGTTTTTTGGTTTGCTGTCGCTCCTCATGCTCCTGCAGAGAAAAGTCCCCACAGATCCAACAAAACACAAGCAAGCTGTGGGGGTACATATAGAGTTTGTTGTAAGAGACCATGCGACAGATGCAACTGAACCATTGTGGGTCCTGGGTATGACGTTAAACTGCATCCAACCTGGAGAGGGATGGGCGCCGCTAGGTTTAATTGCCCACAAGACACACCACATGATGACAACTATACAGCTTTACCCATACCACACCAAGCAGTGTTGTTTTCGTCGGCTAAAACGAAGACGAAAAAAATGTTCTTTTTTCACTGACGAAAACTACATGGAAACTGAATTAAGACGATGCTATGATGACTACAACTGAGACTAAATATATTGACAATTTCGTCAACAAATAAAAAGACTAAAATGTTAGGGAGGGACTGGTGGAGAAGAGATCCAGTATATTTTACACTTGGTTGCATGCTGAAAATAGCAGATCTACAAGCTCACAACGTGTCGCGCTGTGAGCTTGTAGATCTGCTATTTTCAGCAAGTGTAAAAACAGTCATTACGACGGCATCAAGGCCCACCAAAATACATTTTGGTGGGCCTTGACCAAATCCAGTCTTAAAATCGACGCACGCACACACGCACACAGGGGCAAAACCAACTCTCTGCCAGCATAGTTCCAGCCTTAGTTAGTTACAACATAAAATATTCCAACACAAAGAGCCAACATTTCACTCATTGACATGGAAATATTTGTATTTTCTTTCTTGTGGAAAAATGCATGTGACGTAGTCAACTGAAAACCCATGCAGACAAAGTGCTTTGTGTGGGCCTTATAAGGAGCATGAATAGAACCACTGGAGGAATTAAATCAGAATTTGTCAATTCTAAATTCCAGTGTCTCTATTATTAAGCCTATTTTATACCCCATTTTATTTAAGGGTCAAATCACAACAAGTTGTCTCCAGACACTTTACATATAAAGCAGAAAACCAACAAAATATCCACCCAGAGCAAGCGATATTGCGACAGTGGTAAACGAAAAACTCCCCTTTAGGAAGAAACGTCAGGCAGAACCCGACTCTAGGGTGGGCGGCCATCTGCCTCGAATGTGTCGGGGGGGGGGGGGGGGGAGGGAAATAGAAAGAAAGAAAATAGAAGAAAACTTCATTATATGACGGTGTCACTTGACAAAAAAAAACTTGAAGCTTTATTCCTGTATGATAAAGTCTGCGTTCACTGGAGGTCTACAATAAAGATATATCTGCACTTATCCTTCTCAATTTATTTTTGACCTCCTGTAGTCTCAGAATCATTGCTTCCATGTGCATGCAGACTATTTATATGCATCTAATTTACAATCCTATTTTCTCCAGGCTGTCTGTGGCTATTAATGGAATCATGTAGATATCACGTTCCACATATGGGAGCTGTATGTATACGGTATGTATGGCCCCGGGCCGCAGGTATACGTGCAGAGAGTGTTACAGAGGCAGGGGCTGCCTGGAATCCCGTAAGAGGGCATTTTTGGACAAAAAATAGCAGATCTACAAGCTCTCAACGCGTCGCGCTGCGACGCGTTGAGAGCTTGTAGAACAGCTATTTTCGGGGCGCAACCCTGCAGCAGTCTTTATCTGTACTTGAGATGCGGTGTGTACCACATGGATTTCGAAACAAAGTTATAGTTCAACGCAAAATGCTGCTTTCAAGTTCAGGAGACTTAGGTATGGCATGCATAAAGGAGTGGTATTTTGCATTAATTTCACCATAGTAAATGCTGCGTTCGTGGTCTGGAGAGGGCAGTTGTTTTACAGACGGGTAAAAGGGGCAGGGGCTGAAGCCCCCTTTGATATCTGTGTGCACGTCCCCTGTCAGAAAGAAAATATCTTTGAACTCAAATCTACAACTTGCTGAATTGGTTTCAGCTTAATTCAGGAAGGCAATTATACATTGGTTTCTCTTCATGTATACATGCATTCATTTTAGTTGCCCTTCTGACATCTGACATCTGCAATATCCCTACTTTAATGTACCAAAAACCTCTAAAGAGGTCTTTCTGCTACAAAGCTCCGTCTGATTGGAATCTTCCTCTAATCTCTTAGATCTATGTCATCCTTCCTGTCGTTTCAGGACCTCCCTATTACTGTATGTCCCTCATCTTCTGTTTATTATTGTACTGTACTGTACTGTACTGTACTGTACTGTACTGTACTGTGCTGTGCTGTGCTGTGCTGTGCTGTGCTGTGCTGTGCTGTGCTGTACTGTACTGTACTGTACTGTACTGTACTGTACCGCATGTTTCTACACCATACTGTCCATGCCCAACAGAAGCAAAGGTTTCAGTATTACTATTACCTAACCGCATTGCTTTCCAAGATCATCGGACTTCCTACACACACACTTTTTAAAATGAACAATTTTATTTTTAAGGCCATCACACGGTTTGCACTTTCAATGTCAAATGACACTGATCATGCCCTGTATCGCTTCTTTAACCTCATGCCATCTGGACAAAGATACAGAACCTTGCTGTGGAAAAAGGTCCGTTTTAGTATAGGAGTTTTGTCCCCTCAGCCATCGCGGCATTAAACAAACTGCCCCGCCGATAGGATGGTTCTGTGTACTGTGTGGACCTCGTGTTTTTGTATTGTCTTCTTTGTGTGTTACGTGCTCTGTGTTGTTTTTGTTGTGGGTGTTTGAACAGACTGTGAAGACGAATATCCTTCGGGACGATAAAGATAATGATTATATTCTGATTCAACTTGTTTATGCTTCTGTTGTAAATGAACTACATAGAGAGATGTGTTTCACACCATATACCGCACAAACATGAACCTTGAAAATACTCAGGCATAAAAATACGGAGAGGAAGTTCTGAGGCAGAAGCAGGCGGAGATCTTTCAGAGTTCAGAGTTCGATTTATTTTCAGAGTACAAACGCAACAGCCACCATGGTCAAGCCAGGCTCCCGACCGTACAACACAACATGCAGACAGTTTTTGACTTATTTTATACTGCAGGCTAGCTACAACACAGAGACAACTAGAAAAAGTGCCCTTCTGGGCACAGGTCTCCACCAGGATAGGAATGTAGGACATTGCAGCTTGCCTTCATCTGGTGGTTGGATAAAAGGGCAACAAAAGTAAATCAGGATGGAGTCTGAGAAATCTGAAAGACCGGTTTCGTTGAATGGCTCTAGAGAGACTGTGTACCAATTTGCGTGATGTTTGGACAAAATCTGTAGGTGTACTGTGCAAAAACTTGTTTTGCACAAAGCGGCCTCCTGGTGGCACTATAACAGGCCGTTCTGGAAAGTTTGGGGCAGAGGTTCATCGTTGGCATCCAGGGAGTGTGTGTGCAAAATTTGGCATCGACCGGGTTAACGGTGGCCGAGATTAGCTGCTCACGGACACACACACACACACACACACACACACACGGACGGACGGACGGAGTGCAAAACATACTCTCCCCCCATGCCTTCGGCCTGGTGGAGACAACAAAAGGAAGGGTAGGCTCTCAACCCCCCTAAACCAAGTGGTCAAACATATTTCCATATTAGGTGTAGTTGTCTCCACCAGGCCGAAGGCATGGGGAGAGAGTATGTTTTGCACTTCGTCCGTGTGTGTGTGTGTGTGTGCGTGTGCGTGCGTGTGTGTGCGTGCCGTTGGCCCGATCCATGCCAAACTTTGCGCACACACTCCCTGGATGCCAACGACGAACTTCTGCCCCGGATATTCTTCAACGGTCTGTTATAGCGCCACCATGAGGCTGATTTAGGCAAAACACATTTCTGTAGATTACTCGTACACATTTTATCCATACATCACACAATTCGGTATACACTATCTCCATAGTCATGTGATCAACACGGATCTGCACCATTTCCCATCTTCCATCCTGATTGGCTAAGATTGGCTTCCAAAGCTCACACGATTGGTCCGTTTCGAACAAAATGCCACAAATCACAAACACAGTGTTGCAAGAAACTGAACCCCAAATTGCTCCCGATGGGCTGGTTGGTGCCTTGCATGGATTTCCGCCGCAATCGGTGTATGAATGTGTGTGTGAATGGGTGAATGTAATGCACAATCTATGTAAAGCGCCTTGGATAAAGGCGCTATATAAATGCACCATTTACCATTTACTTTACTTGAGTATTTCCAATTTACAATGTCTACTCCACTACATCTCGGATCCAAATATTGTACTTTTACTCTGCTACATTCATTTGAAAACTTTAGTTAGTAGGCCTATTTACTCTGTAGATTTAGATTATCATTACAAAATATCAACTTCAGCTCACAAAAATATCAACTTCAGCTCACAATGTGGCAATGAGACTTGACTTGAGCGTGACTTGACGTGAGCTTGTAGATCAGATATTTTCAAACGATTATTATACATTTTGAAAACTTGAAATGGGACGTCAGACTGCTGGGCGAGTCTCCCTTTGGCATGGGATCCATTTGACCAAAAAATGCACAATGAAAAACAGGACATGCAGTGGATGAACCCTCATGGAAATATAGCGTATCTTGAGTGTAAAGGGTTTGATGATGTCCGACTGACGTATTATGATGGACTGACGACCATTATATGGAGATCTAAGGGTCTCCATGAAGTCACGAGATGTCACAAGGCGCGATACCATATATGGAGACGTGGGTGACCTAACTAACCAACGGACAGGAGATGCAGGTTTTCATAGTAAAAGGTGACCTTCGGTCGCAATAACACATTTCTATCTGGTCTATATTCAAACCAATATTCTGATTTGGGAAGTGTCTATACATTTAGCAGGTGATTTTTGCAGAGCCTGGCTTAGTTTGGCACTTATATTTGCCAAGTCTGTTAGAAGAGCTTGCCAGGAAGGAGTGTTGTGCATGCAAATCTATCGCTGTTCTCCACTTCACTACGTTGTTAAGCCTCACAAATGATCCCACCCGAGCCAAACCTGTGGGCGACGCTCTCTCTCTGTTTAGTGCTCATTTTTTACACGGTAGAGCACAAGAGTGCTGAACAGTTTCCTTGTCACTTTCCACCACACTACCTCCCCTCCTTCCTTCCTTAACCCAATTAGACCCGAGGACGATTCTACAAATGCCTTCTAAATCCTGACAGTTTTCTGAAAAACACATGCTTCTATGTCAGTGGTTCTCAAATCAAGGACTCCCAAAATTATATGCATTTGGCCACCGACCCCCATCTGAAAATATGTTGTTCCAGGCAGGAACCTCTCAGAAGCAAAGACTTGAGTTAAAAACGTTCACTCTGAAAGAATATATATTCAAAGATTTGCGCCACACTTTCACGATTTTTCAAAAATAGCAGACCTACAAGCTCGTAGATGAGCTTGTAGATCTGCTATTTTTCAACAGCTAAAGTATAACATAATGCTTTAAAACACCGAAAGGGGTTCCTGGCTGCCCAAAATGGATGAATGCCTCCGTCCTAAGCTGTTGCTTCATGAGACCCCTATACAAACAAACACGGTGTGATGGATTCTTTGTGGTTGACGGACCGTGCGTTTGTTGTGCAACGGGGGCTATAAGTTCTACACGTCCCCGGCTCGCTCAGCCAGCCGCGACAATATGTTTTATGAAATTGAAAATTTGGGAGCATAAATCTGCGACGGGCGCGCAATCCCCAAATGAGCCTGCTCTATTCCATTATGTAAATGAGGCTGCGTTGAGACACTCACGCTGAATTTATGGAAGCGGGGCAGACATTTGTTTAAAGGCACACAACGCCTCTATATGCCAGCAGGCATGAGCGCAGCCAGTGGCAAAAAGCATGCCAGGGTCACCGTGACATTAACCCATTTAGACCTGCGGAGGACGATTCCACAAAATGCCTTCTAAATCCTGGACAGTTTTCTGAAAAACTGATGTTTCTATATATATATATATATATCAGTGCACTATTTCATGTCAAGGTCCCCCAGAATTGTATGTAATTGGTCCCGGACTCCAATCTCAAAATAGTAGTTCCAGGAAACTACATATCACTGTGTGAAAAGAGGAGTTAACGGGTAATTATGGGCATTGTATTTTGCCCGTAAAACTCAAGTTTAGCAGCATATACAGTAATATACGGTAATATACAGGTGTGGTGGTACAATTCGGGAGTTTACCGGAGTTTGTTGGAAAGTTTAACGGGAGTTTCCTGTAATATACACATCCGTATTCCATGCTTATTGTGCAGTGTATATATAGAAGCAAAGATTTGAGTTAAAAGCGTTCGCCGGGAAAGAATATATTCAAAGATTATAGCACACATTTTCACGAGTTTTCAAAAATAGCAGATCTACAAGCTCGTAGCGCGGCACTCGGTGCCGCGCTACGAGCTTGTAGATCTGCTATTTTTCAATAGCTTTAAAACACCAAAAGGAGTTCCCGTACAGAACGTGTTAAGGATCGAGGCCGATCTTGAATATGATTGTCAAGATGATCCCTATTAAAGGTTTTTACATGCAAACATAATAAGCGCACATGTACAGTAGTATGTACAGTATAGGCCTATATCTATGCGACTGTGCGTGCTGTGCACACTTCCACACACGCAATGACGCACGTACTCTACGTCTCTGTATGCATGTTATGTTGCTTAATTAAAAATGCACTGTATACACAGATTTGTTCACACTTACTCTCTCTCACGCACACGCACGCATGCGCGCGCACGCATGCACGCACGCACGCACGCAGTCACACACACACACACACACACACACACAAAGAGTGCGTTGACCTTCCTCCGGTCAGTTTGTGGCAGCTGCAGTGATCCTGCCAGGTGTTGCCCCTAGAGACGTGACTGACGACAGCCAATCAAGTGTGACGCATGCTAGGCAGTATATAGTACTAGTAGTACACACACGCACACGTCACACACGCACACGTCACAAACACACACTCACGCACACACACACACGTCACACACACGCACACACACACACGCACACACTCCGTCTCTCTCCTTTCACCCTGCAGTATCTCTATGCTCTCCACTTGGGAGCTCCCCCTTCCCGGCATTTGCATTTAAATTGAAAAACAGAATAAGTAATTCGTTAATTCCCTGTGAGTGTCCAACTGGGCTGCGCTGCATCCTCCTGCGTGACCCCACTCCACCGAGTGCTCCCACGCACACACACACACACACACACACACACACACACACACCTGGAGAACACCATATTCCTGGAAACCGCTGCGCTTTGTCACCTCCTCCGCGTATATATACAACGCATATATATACCGTATACACACATGTGCGCACGAGTGCACACACACACACACACACACACACACACACACACACACACACACACACACACACACACACACACACACACACACACACACACACACACACACACACACACACACATAAAGCCATCTCATCTATATGAGCTCTTTGCTTGCTTATAGTGATGAGTCTATATGTGCAGAGCAGCTTCGGTCAAGTCTTATATAGGCCACATGGGTTCCCAAAGTGGGGTCCGGGGACCCCTATAGGGTACTTGAGGGAGTTCCAGGGGGGAATACCTATAGCTCCCTATACTATACCTAGCTTAGAGATAGTTAGGAACCAAATGGACCCTTATGGGTCTGTAACTCTGAGAGTGTTCCATTTGTACACTCTCAGAGTTAAATTAACAGTGGTTTTACAATATAAATTGGGGGTACCAGAGATAGAAATTCCATTAAATCGGGGGTCCGTAGCTTAATGCATGTGAAACTGGGGGGGGGGGGGGTCCATTGTATTTAGGGTTTCTTCCTGGAGGCTGAACCCTTGACAGTCAAACGGGCCAATGAACTAAACAGTAATATAGTGACACCACACTATCAGCCCCTCCCCTAACCCCTCCTCCTTTATCATACAACTACAGCATGTGGGTGCGGCTTCAGTTCAGGTGGATCACCACCCATCACCACCCACCAGGCAAACCAGGCGTACTTAATGAACTGGTGGGCGTGTCCACATAAAAGCATTATTTTAACAAATACTGTACACTTTTTGGAAAAAAATATTGTACAGTATTATATTACCTAATAATACCTGATGATCATGTTTTAGGGTGGGAAAAAATGGTGGCACTCCATCTTTAAGAGAGTCTCAATGTGTTTTTTACTGGTTTAAATAAATAAAATTGCTGGGGGGAAATTTAAAGATGGAATGCCGTGATTTTTTCCCTTAAAACATGATGAAAACACAAACAAAGTGTACAGAAAGTGTTAAAATCATGTTTTTTTATGTGGTGATGGGAGGTGGTGATCCACCTGAACTGAAGCCGCACCCACAGCTGTTGTTGTATGATAAAGGGGGAGGGGTTAGGGGAGGGGATGACATTGTGATGCCACTATATCACTGTCATTTAGATTGGGCCTTTTTGACTCAAAGGCTTACAGCTGTCGCGAAGAAACCAAAAATACACACACAGGGAAGACATATTTCAATATTATAACCACAACTGTGGGGATCTAGAGTAATGTTAACTACATACAAAACAGAAAAATTACAAAAAGCACTCCATGCGTCTTTAAGAAAAGAAAAACAATAGAGCATGTACGGTATAATACACTCACGAAAAAATAGGTGCTGCAGTGCATGGACTACAAAGGTCAGAATCAGGGTCATGCTCAGATGCATGCTCAGATGCATGCTTAAAAATGCATTTGTTCCTTTACAGCAGTGGTTCTCAGAGTGGGGTCCGGGGGCCCCCAGGGGTCCTTGAGGGGAGTTCCAAGGGGTCCCCATGCTAAATGATAGTTTGGAACCAAATGGACCCTTATGGGACTGTAACTCTGAGCATCCGCAGAGAGGAAAGACATGCGAGGCTTTCTTATAGCGATATCAAACGCCTTAAGACGAGCCTACTCGGCAATGCATTTGCCGTAATTTAATGTAGACTGTCTGATATGTTTGATACGTTATTTTATTACGTTTTTGATACATCGATAATATTGGTAAAATCACACATTCACAATTATTGAACGATTTAGTTAAACATTCATGTTAACCACATTATCCCCTGGAATTCCTATCTTGGACAAATTGTCCTATATGAACAAGCTTAAGTCAGCGTTTAAGAAAATGTATCTATACCCCCCCCGCTCGAAATTATGCCTGGCAGAGCCAATAATGACATGCCAAAAATTATTTTCCAAGCGCACGCACGCACACACGCACGCACTGCACGCACGCGCTCACGCACTAGTAATTTTGTCATTTATCAGGCAAACTTATATCCGGAGCAACTGGAAAGTGTGAGATCAGAGTAACTGGCATGAAAGCCATATTAGTGAAACATCAAAGTGACTGCTGCCGCTCCCTGCCTATTTCAATCTATGGAGATCATTACATGCCTCAACGAATGCGCACACGCACACACACGCACACACACACACACACACACACACACACACACAGCGTTTTCGATGTCAGCAGGGTGCGGAGCTAGGCCTTTTCGGCCTCCTCCACGACAAAATGGCACTGCGTGACAGAATAGTACCAGATGAGTCATTTTCCTTTATTGGTCGAAGCTTCTTCTCTCCCTCTCAGACCAGACCAGACCAGACCACCACCACCTCGATGAATGACAGATTGCGAGGAGCGATAACGGGGGAAGCGACGACGGGCGGCAACCTCCCGCGGGGGGATTCACTCCACTTCGCTCGGCATTATGCAGTATAACCCATTTTGGACGGGAACCCCTTTTGGTGTTAGCAATATGTTATGCTTTAGCTATTGAAAAATAGCAGATCTACAAGCTCATAGCGCACCACCGAGTGGCGCGCTACGAGCTTGTAGGTTTGCTATTTTTGAAAAATCTAAGAACGACTGACACAGAAACATAGCTTTTTCAGAAAACTGTCAGGATGTGGAAGACATTTTTAGAATCTGATCTCAGGTCAGAATGAAAACTGTCAGGATGTAGAAGACATTTTTAGAATCTGATCTCAGGTCAGAATGAAAACTGTCAGGATGTAGAAGACATTTTTAGAATCTGATCTCAGGTCAGAATGAAAACTGTCAGGATGTAGAAGACATTTTTAGAATCTGATCTCAGGTCAGAATGAAAACTGTCAGGATGTAGAAGACATTTTTAGAATCTGATCTCAGGTCAGAATGGAATAATATACTATATTGCGACGTGGGCCCTGTCAGCTCGCAGCGCTGCAGACTTGACGTCTTCATCATAATAACCCGTTTGGACCCGAGGAGGATTCAACAAGATGTCTTCTATATAAATCCGGATGGTTTTCTGAAAAATGTTTCTCTACAGGTATTATGTGTCAGTGGTGCTCAACCTTTTTCATGTCAAGGACCCCCAGAATTATCTGTATTTGGACCCACATCTGAAAATATGTTGTTCAAGCAAAGATCTGAGTTAAAAACGCTCGCTCCGAAAGAATATACATTCAAAGATTTGCGCCACATTTTCACGATTAAAAAAATAGCTAAAGTATAACATAATGCTATGGGGGTTCCCGCCCAGAATGGGATAAATATGGTCCCCTGACTGCTCGGCGCTCCACTAAATGCCATATCTGCATGCAAAAAGGCACCGGCGTATAGCTGCTAAAAGAAGTGGCTTCTGCCTTTTTAAGCCTCCACCATAAAAGAGAATCTGTCTTAATATGCTAAGTGATGATGGACGCCCCGGTGCTCTCTTGGCCCCTTTAACTCATTAAACCCATAGACGCTTAGTGAAGCTTATAGCTCTTGCCCGTGTGTGTGTGCGTGTGTGCGTGTGTGTGCGTGTGTGCGCGTGTGTGCGTGTGTGTGCGTGTGTGCGTGTGTGCGCGTGCGTGCGTGCGTGTGTGCGTGCGTGCGTGCGCGCGCGTGTGCGTGTGCGTGTGTGTGTGTGCGTGCGCGCAAGCATACTACTAATTGCGGTTTGAATTTATATTTCTCACCATAGAGAGGAGACATGTTTCAGATGACTCCATGCATCCATCATTCACATATGAATATACATATAAAATCCCTAATATATATACAGTATATATATATTTCATGATTATACTTGTTGCTCTGCACTTGAGTCAGGTTATTGTTTTTGGTCAGGTCCTAAACATCTACTTGTGCAATGTAGACGACATGTTCGCCACCTCTCTCTCTCTCATAAAAGAGTTGCGATATTGAGGGGGTAGAAAAACAACTTCCGGTTGTCCCCATTCAAGAGAAGTCCATGTAGAAGATCACGGCATCTACTGAATGTGTCGAACTGACATATTGAGCCTATGACACACACTGTGGCTTCCCCCCAGTAGGCCCTCCTTCACATTCAGTAGGTCCTGTGATATTTTGTGGCCAGATGTAATTTCTTGGGGTCTAGTAGGACTATAGTAATACAAAAATAAATCGCTATAACATTTTGTAAAAATGCTCGAATGCCCCCGCCCCCCTGTGAAAAACAGCTAAAATCCCTAAAACTAAAGCAAGCAGCACGTACATGAAAAAAAAAAGAACTCATCCTATACTTTCTCTAATAACAACCTAAAACATGAACCTTGGTTGAAAAAAACTAAAGTTGTCCTTTAATTAAAGTCCCTATTTCCAGCAAAACTTGGATTGTTTATTTTTCCACGGTTACTCTGCTGGCATTGGCAACAACCTCGGGATTGGCTGTCTGTGTCTGAGACAGTGAAGACCTTAGGCTTAGAGTATATATTAATAGAGACGTCACTGGATTTCTCCTCCCATCCACTTGCATTAACCGTTTCAGTTCATACGACGTATGAGACCGTCATAAGGATCCCGAAAAATTTGTGCCATCGACGTGTGAGGACGTCCTAGCGACGTCCTAGCGACGTCCTAGAGACGCGGGGCTAGATACGAATATTATTCAGAAATTTTCCTATTTTTTTTTTTTTGCTTTTTGCTTTTTGCTTTCCGTAGGCTAACGCTATGTGCAACTATTAGCTTGTCATTGACTCCCATGTTAGCGCGGCGGAAAGAACGACTCGTATCTCCTAATCCAAGGCGCTCTCCGTGGTGATGAATGGATCGATATGCTGGCGCTTCATTTCTGCTCCTCATCCGTCTCTCCCGCAAAATATGAACGCTTTTTGGAGCGTAAAAAAATTAATTAAGATGATTGGGGATGTGAGGTCTCTTTGTAAAGTCAACTTTTTTTAGGAAAGTTTTTCCGGTTCATGGCTTTCAGAGTAAAAGCGATCAGACAACTCTGGCACCCAGAGCTTCTATTTTGAAGGCACTTCCGGCACTAAATGTGTTGCTCAAAAGCGCATGAGGCGATTTCACTCCTCCTTCCGGGTAGGAATAGAGTGCATTCTGGGATGGATTTGGCCAAATCGTGAACGCGCTGGCCGTCATTGCACGCTGACTATCATTGCACGGCGCACGCGTTTCACGTATGAAACAGCGTTCACGTGTCATTGCCCCATAACGTGAATGTGCGCAATGATAGTCAATATATACCGTACTCTATAAGGTGAAGACTCGCAGTAACACGGCTTGATGGGGAAGACACGTTTGCAATGTTAGAACGCCACTCAATATAACTTCACACCAAACACGTCTGCATACACGTAACTAAAACAATAATCATACTAATATGGGGGGAGAACACAACGGAGACAGCGCTTCTTTCACCTGACCATTATATGAGATTAATCCTTTTTCTTTTCCATGCAAGAAATTCGCAAAACATATATAGCCAATCCACAAGTTCACAAGTTGTGCAAGCTTGTCGATCTGCTATACATTTTAAAAGGTTTAGAGACCATAATAACAGTGACACACGCCACAATAATTGTATGAATTGACTTCCAATGTAGGTTCATTCATTCACAATCAGCCCGCCTGCAGGCGTGCATGCACTGGCAGCCTGCCTGGTGGCCAACAATGGCCCTCACTTTGAAAAGCACTCCCTGAGTCATGTTCCGGCATTCACCTCAGGTGCACTCTATAGTCTATACTTCCTCTCCCTACTGTCCCCACTGTCCTGCTTTCTCTTTTCACTCCAATCTAGGGCTCCATCTGTCTTTGAGTACCTGTGTGTCCTCCTGTCCTCCAGGGATATACAGCCCCCGCAGGCTGACTTGTTGTTCTGAACTTCTGTTCTTTCTCCACTACGCTCACATCGTTCTCCTGTATACCCCCTGGGGCGGGAACAGGAAAGATGTGGGGACTTTTTTGAAGGCACCTTAATTCTTTTTTACACTGAGAAAAACCTGAAGGCACTGCGGCAGCGATGTCAAATGGACTTGTGACAACTTGTGCCTTGAAGTTTTTTTTGTTGTTGTCGAGAGAGATTGTACCTCGCTCTAAATGCGTCGATAACAAAGATGTATTTTGTTGTGCAAAAGTGCTGACGACGAGCTGAACTGAGGTGAACTCCATAACGCGGCCTGCTACTTTTTCAGTAAGTGTCTGGCAAAGATAGATCAAACACGATCAAGGCTGATCTGAAAGTGCGTTCAAATGTGAGATCAAACGGGGTAAAGTGTCCCGTCAGCACTAGTCTTACAATAATAATCTCTCAGATTGTCCTGTATAATAGAAGCAAGACAAGCATCACCTCCTAAGGCAGTGGTTCTCAACCTTTTTTCACCAAGTGCCACCTCAGAAAAACATTTGGCTCTCCGCGGGTACCACCATTATGACATTCAAATACGCCAAACAAATACAGTAGCGTATACCTAACCTATATCCCATCCTATATTCACACGATGAGGGAGATTTGAACGCGCCACCGAGTGGCGCCACCGAGTGGCGCGCTATGGGCTTGTAGGTCTGCTATGTTTGAAAAATCGAAGAACGACTGACATTTTTAGAATCTGATCTCAGGTCAGAATGGGTTAATCAGACCAGTGTGTTTCCAGTGGAAACCTCGTATGAATCTGATCTCAGGTCAGAATGGGTTAAAACATCTCATCAACACTCAAGCGACCACGCGGGTCTACGTGTGAACAGACAGTGGTATAAATCTGCATCCTAGGGTACTGCCGTTAAAAATTCAGAAAAGGTAACCGAGGGTCCCGAAAGGGGCCACCTTCAACACTACATACTGTACTAGGAAAATGAGCCACAACCTCACAGCACGTTAAAATGGGACTATTTTCAAAATTAATTAAATGTCTCCTAAATCCTGACAGTTTTCTGAAATGCCTATGTTTCTATATTAGTGTGGTGCTCAATATTTAATGTCAAGGACCCCAAAAATTATATGTACAGTAATTGGCTGCCAATCCCCATCTGAAAATATGTTCTTCCAGGGACCTTGCCAGAAGCAAAGATTTGAGTTAAAAACGTTCTGAAAGAATACACATTCAAAGATTCGCGCCACATTTTCAAGATGTTTCAAAAATAGCATATCTACAAGCTCGTAGAGTGTCACTTGGTGCCGCGCAATGAGCTTGTAGATCTGCTATTTTTCAATAGCTAGTATAACAAGTATACCATGGTGTATTATAATTATTATTCATCTTTTCCTGTTTGGATCCGTAGCCATTCGCAATGCCTAGTTTGTCCATCTGTATGCATACTGTACATTTATTGGTCATGCCTGCCTGATGCCTGTCGTCATGTGCTTTTTTCTAGAATGCGGCAGATTTGTGTTTCTTCACCCCAGAAACTTGCGTCTTTGTTTATGATTAAATATTAATGAGAAGCCTCTGAGAGTATCCTAAATGTTAGCCTCACAATGTCAAACGTGCTTGTTTTTTAATGTCTATGCCTTGCTTTTATTTTATTTTTTTCTCCATTGCTCTGTAAAGCACTTTAAGCTGCATTTCATGTCATGAAAGGTGCTATACAAATAAAGTTTTATTATTATTATTTATTATTATTACTGGGTGTCATGGTTCAAGTTAGGAGAGCTTTTAGGACCCAAATGCAGGAGGAGGCAGAGGCACTGCAAGGCAGAGCAAGGTCTGTTCAAAATGTTTAATAACTCAAAAACTAGAAACATAAATGAAAAGACTGGAAGCACACTAGGTGTCAAGACAAGAGACCTGTAATATAATTTATACCACAATGAACTAGCGAGGAAACACTGGGATCAGGGGGAGTATAAAATGGACACAGGTGAACTCAACTGAAAAATCAACAATGTGATAGTGTGATAGCCTGGGGAACTAACAGGACAAGGTGGAAACACTATAGGCTAATCACAGTGCAGGTTAGACAAGGCAGGCAAACAGTGACAAGGCAGGAAACACATGGTTAAAGCAATAAAACTCAAACTGGAGCTATAGGAAAACAAGAACACAATACTTCAAAAGAACATAGTCAAGGATCGTGGCACTGGGCAACTCCACTGTCTCCACAACAGCGTCCGCCATTGATTATGGATTACTACATGATTGAAGACATCAAAGGTCATACTTTTGATTTGTGCTGAATGGAATGGGGGTGCTATCTATCTCAGTATTAAGGGAGGACTTTTACGGCTCTGTAGCCGTGAAAGTTTTCAGAAACATTAATTTCACGGACCCCCCCAGTTTCACACGCATTAGGCTATGGACCCCCATGTAATGGCATTTCCATCTGGTACCCCAGTTTATATTGTAAAACCACTGTTAATTAAACTCTGAGAGTTACAGACCCACAAGGGTTCATTTGGTTCCTAACTATCTCTAATTGAGCTAGGTACCCCCTGGAACTCTCAAGTACCCCTAGGGGTCCCCGGACCCCACTTTGACAACCCATGATCTATCTTGCTAATTTGTAATTTGGAAGTGAGTTGAAAGAAACCTATAGCAGTTGTTTGTACTGGTGTGTCATTTTTGCTGAATGGATTTTTCATCGAGTGTGCCCATGTTGTCTGCTGCTATGCTATGGGGTGCTATCTTCTCATTTGGAAGTGAGTTGAAAGAAACTAGCTGTTGTTACACTCAGTCTTCAATACTCAACACTAACTACTTATACTTCAATACTAGTATAGGCTGTCTGGGAGAGTGTGCATGTTGCTGTTCTATGGTTGTTGAGGAGCGCTCCTATATATATGTCCAGCTTTGAGGGTTTGCGTAAACACAAACATTGTGTTAACACAAACATTGAAGACGAAGGTGAGGACACAAATTGTTATTGGCCGGAATGAGTTGATGATGTATGACACACACACGCACACGCACACGCACACTCCTCTCAGCCCCTCACGCTGGCTGCCTCGTTTCTGGGCATCCCAAAGTTTTGTGCCATATGTGTTAATAATTAACATGTTGTGGTGTTATGTTTGTGTAGGACTGTCTGTGCTGTTGCTTTGCATTGTGTTCCATACTGTGTTGTTTACTATAGGTGTGTGTGTGTGTGTGTGTGTGTGTGTGTGTGTGTGTGTGTGTGTGTGTGTGTGTGTGTGTGTGTGTGTGTGTGTGTGTGTGTGTGTGTGTGTGTGTGTGTGTGTGTGTGTGTGTGTGTGTGTGTGTGTGTGTGCACGTACATAATGTGTGTCATCTTCCTGTGCTCTGAAGCCAAGTGTGACTGGGGATAATGAGTAGGGAGGGGGAGCAGGAGAAAGAGAGAGAAAGAGAGAGGGGGGGGGAGAGACAGACAGACAGAGAGAGAGATGGCTGGAGGGAGGGAGAGAGACAGAGAGAGAGAGATGGCTGGAGGGAGGGAGAGAGACAGAGAGAGAGAGATGGCTGGAGGGAGGGAGGCGGGGTGCAGTGCTTCTCGTTCTCTCAGAATGCACAATGGAGCAAGCCAATGAGACCAGAATGTCAATATAGTCAGAGAGTCCTGCCTGGAATACCTAAGCAACACACACAGTACTGTAGGTCTGTTTCAACCTTGAGAGGTGTGTGTGTGTGTGTGTGTGTGTGTGTGTGTGTGTGTGTGTGTGTGTGTGTGTGTGTGTGTGTGTGTGTGTGTGTGTGTGTGTGTGTGTGTGTGTGTGTGTGTGTGTGTGTGTGTGTGTGTGTGTGTGTGTGTGTGTGTGTGTGTGTGTGTGTGTGTGTGTGTGTGTGTGTGTGTGTGTGTGTGTGTGTGTGTGTGTGTGTGCGCGCGCGTGTGTTTGTATGTGACCGGATGTGTGCATGCGTGTATAAGTGTGTGCACGGTATAGTGTGTCCCCTTTTTGTCTAAACATATACCCAAGGAGAACTATAGCATCTAGTCGCAATGTTGAGAGAGAGAGAGGGCGGAGAGAGAGAGAGAGGGGGAGAGAGAGTAAGAGAGAGAGAGAGAGGGGGGAAGAGGAGAGGCTGAGACAGATGGAGAAAAAGGATGTCCCAAGATCTTACAAGGTCAACATCTTGACAATCCCCCCAACGTTTACAATACAAGACACAGGTTCAAACGATTCTGTATCCGTATTTAATGCACATGTGGTGGACACACTCACGTGCACGCACACTCTCCCATCATGCACGCGTACACGTATACAAAACCGCGCATGCGCAAAACCTTGCGCATTGATGACTGAGTGGGGGAGACAGATGGTGACTCGCACCCCTTCCCCCACCCACTTTAGAGTGCCCAGCACTACATTTCCCATGAGGCCACTCATAACGGCCGCTGTCAGAGGCAATGTTCTTCCTGTTTCTCCGTGATTGGAGCACGGGTCCCCCGTGAGAGAGAGGTCACATGTCAGGTCTATAGGTAGATGACCCGGGCTGGGTGATTTGACTTTGATTAAGGGCAGGTCAAATCTCTGCTTTGCATTAAAAGGCGGAGTCCTATATCGGCTGGCTGGCTCGCATGTTGAGTATAGCTTTTGGCAGGTGAAAGGCCGTCCATGGCCATGTTGTGTTGCCCCGAAGGCAAGTCTTTTATAGCACTTTAAGGGTTTGCTTGATTGGAGAGAGCAGAATTAATGTGTGTGCTACATGGATAAAGGCCATTACACACCAGGAACCATGCCAGTTAACGATACACCTCCATTCATATATACTGTAGGCCGGTGACCTCTTTTTAAAAAAGGTTTTACATGAGCCGTTAGAATGAGGCTCAGTGTGTGTGCATGTATGTATGTAGGCCTACTCTTAATGCAAATGAATTGCACAATATTAATCCATTCTGGGCGGGAACCCCTTTTGGTGTTTTAAGCATTATGTTATACTTTAGCAATTGAAAAATAGCAGATCTACAAGATCCGCGCTACGAGCTTGTAGGTCTGCTATTTTTTTTAAACCGTGAAAATGTGCCTCAAATCTTTGAATATATATTATTACAGAGTGAACATTTTAACTCAAATCTTTGCTTCTGGGAGGTCCCTGGAACAACATATTTTCAGATTGGGGGGGGGGGGGGGATATTTAGCACCACTGATACAGAAACATAAGGTTTTTCAGAAAACTGTCAGGATATTGAAGAATTCTTTTAACGTTCCCGGCAGTGTGTATAGTATAGAGACCTTATGGATCATGAGAACACTTTCACTTTCACAAAAGACATCTGCTGGTGATGACGAGATCAGAGACTTGAAGAATACATCCTTACACCTGAGCGCATATACACATGGATATGAATGATGCACAACTTATATAGCCGTTTATTTGAAAAAGACTTATTTAAACTGGCAAATTATCTAGAGAAAGCCTGCAGGGACCTGAGGAAAACGGCCATGATGTAAGCCTGTATGCTAGTTACGGTGTTTTGTTTCATGTTTTGTTTTGGTTTGATTTGTTGTATTTGTATTTATGTTCGCGATCAGCAGTATCGGTAAAGAAGTGTACAACTGTTTGTAACTTGTGTGAAAATGTGCCATATAATCCCATGAGGGATGGGCCACAAGGTGGCATGACACTTAAATAAAATAATTAATTAAATTCATTGATTCACATGGTCAAAGTGGGGTTTCCTCACCCCTGAAGAATGATAGGATATGACAAAAAATATCAATACAATGGCTACGGTGTGAATATGGTCAATGGTGCATCAGCCATTGACAGATTTCGCTATAGAGAAACAAGTCTCCCAAAAACAAACTCAAACAAAGTGACTATATGTCGCGTGATCACACACACACACACACACACACACACACACACACACACACACACACACACACACACACACATGAAAACGTGTTTCAACTTTTCTTTAAATAATCTTAACACAACCTTTCTCTTATTAAGGAAAGTCTATGCATGTACTGTGTACTATAATATGTAAACTCTTAATTTCCATTTTCCAGCCATTCAGTTGTCAAAAAAATATATTTTCGGGACACACACCCCCCCCCCCCCCCCCACCCCTGTACTACTGTACTGTTTCCAGGAGATTAAGCAGAAACGTCCGAGGGGAGCACCAACAGGAATAAGCGGCCGTACATCTCCCAAACATAAATAGAGCGGTTTCCACGACGACGGTATATATATATAGACCTAGTTTCAGCAGCCATGCAGTCAGCGCATGTTGGGGAAACATTACTTATACACACATTCTGCCAAGGCTAAATCACTGTTGATTTTAGTTACAGTCATATATAGACTCTTGAATAGTTTTCATTTAGTTTTAGTCACATTTTAGTCACCTGGAATGTTTTAGTGTTTAGTCTAGTTTTGGGTTCGACTAAATGTCATACGATTTTTAGTCGACTACAGTTGATTTAGTTAAACAAAATGTGTTTTGGCGGGCCTTGATGCCGACTTATTGGCTGATTTTACACTTTTACACGCCGATCTACCATCTCACAACGTGTCGCGTTGTGAGCTTGTAGATCAGCTATTTTCAGCATGCAACCCAAGTGTAAAATGACTTATACTAGATCTCTTGTCCACTAGTCCACTGGGTTTGGATTTGAGGGTCAAATCAACTAATCAAAATGATTCCTGAGCGCGGCACGGCTGCAGCTCACCGCTCCTTGGCTACGGCTCACCGCTCCAAGAGATGGGTCAAATGCGGAGAACAGGTTTCACTGTGGTAACGTGTGTGACAAAGAGGAAAACAGGTTTCACTGTGGTAACGTGTGTGACAAAGAGGAGAACAGGTTTCACTGTGGTAACGTGTGTGACAAAGAGGAGAACAGATTTCACTGTGGAAACGTGTGTGACAAAGAGGAGAACAGGTTTCACTGTGGTAACGTGTGTGACAAAGAGGAGAACAGATTTCACTGTGGTAACGTGTGGAGAACAGGTTTCACTGTGGTAACGTGTGTGAGAACAGATCTCACTGTGGTAATGTGTGTGGAGAACAGATTTCACTGTGGTAACGTGTGTGACAAAGAGGAGAACAAGTTTCACTGTGGTAACGTGTGTGACAAAGAGGAGAACAGGTTTCACTGTGGTAACGTGTGTGACAAAGAGGAGAACAGGTTTCACTGTGGTAACGTGTGTGACAAAGAGGAGAACAGGTTTCACTGTGGTAACGTGTGTGACAAAGAGATGGGTGAAATGCGGAGAACAGATTTCAATGTGGTAACGTGTGTGACAAAGAGGAGAACAGATTTCACTGTGGTAACGTGTGTGACAAACAGAACAGGTTTCACTGTGGTAACGTGTGTGACAAACAGAGAACAGAGAACAGGTTTCACTGTGGTAACGTGTGTGACAAACAGAGAACAGAGAACAGGTTTCACTGTGGTAACGTGTGTGACAAACAGAGAACAGAGAACAGGTTTCACTGTGGTAACGTGTGTGACAAACAGAGAACAGAGAACAGGTTTCACTGTGGTAACGTGTGTGACAAACAGAGAACAGAGAACAGGTTTCACTGTGGTAACGTGTGTGACAAACAGAGAACAGAGAACAGGTTTCACTGTGGTAACGTGTGTGACACTGTGGTAACGTGTGTGACAAATCGTACGACTTTGACTTTATTCCCTTCCCAGTTTTTATTTGTTGACGAAATTGTCAATATATATATTTAGTAATCATAATATAGCTATTGTTTTCATTTAGTTTTCGTCTGTGAAAAAAGGTAGTCGATGAACAGTTTCCGTCGAAATAAACACTATAGGCTAAATATATGCTGCATTATTTAAGCGGTGGTGGAAAAAAGTACTCTAAAAAGTATTCTTTACTTGAGTAAAAGTATCAATACGGCAATGTAGATGCAGGCGGAACCCAGCCATCAAACACACACGTCTGGTCAAACCATGTTGTGACTCCCATTGGAAATGCGTCGTGGCGGCCATTACCGTTTGGCCGCCAGGATTAATTAAAGAATGATTAATATTGACATCAGGATATAAGATCAACCTAACTAAGAGTGAGGTTTTACCTCTAAATACACAGGATTTGAATAGGGGATCTTATCGATCCATTGGAAATGTGTCCCAGCGGGTTCAAGTATCTGGGAGTTAATATCGGAAAAGAGCGGGATAAGGTAAATAAAGACAATTACATAAACCTTATGGAGGAAGACTAAGTCTGACACTTTAAGATGGGCTGATTAGCCATTGTCTCTAATCGGAGGAGTGAATGCAGTTAAGATGACAGTGTTACCAAAATATATATATCTATTTCAATGCATCCCATTCTCTATAACTAAAAGGTTTTTTTTAAAGATCTTAACAAAATTATTTTCTCCTTTTTATGGCAGAGCAAAACGCCGCAGGTCAAATTAAGTACGCTCCAAGCCCCTTACAATAAGGGTGGCCTTAATCTCCCTAATTTTAGATGTTACTATTTGGCCTCGCAATTCCGTCCTTTATGGATATGGTTGCACCCTGAGATTGGGGAGGTTAGGTGGCTACGTATATCCCCTGAAAATCGTACCTTTTCTGGGTGCGAAGAAGAACCTCTCTTTGCTTACAAAAAGTCCTATTATCTTGAGTGCTTTTGAAGCATGGCAGGAATCTCATAAATTATTGAGGATAGATACATCTCTAATGAGAAAGACACCATTATGGGAAAATCCTAATATTCCCTATCCCATAGCTGATGGAGTATTGCAGAGATGGGTTAATAATGGAATCAGGACTGTGGGTGATTTATACAGCGACAATGTAGTATCAAATGTTCAACAATTGTCAGCCAAATTTAATTTACGTAACCAAAATCTATAGATTTCCCGAATATTCCGGACAAATCCCCCCTGGAGGATAACATGTTTTGTACTCTTATCACCTCGACTAAAGGATTAACTTCCTCCATATATAGTATTCTAAACAATAATGTACCAATTTACAATACATTGAACATTAAACATAAATGGGAGACAGACTTGGGATGCACTGATGATGTGGATTTGGAAATTATTTTAGAGAGGGCTCAGAGGGTTCTGATTTCAGACAGCTGCAATTTAACATTTTTCACAGAACTTACTTTACCCCGCTCAAGCTACACAAGATTGATAGGAGCATTTCCCCTATGTGCCAAAGATGTAAGATAACAGAAGGCTGCCTATTACATATGTTATGGAGCTGCCCACTTCTGATTGATTACTGGAAGTTCATCATGTCTACTGTCTCTGAAATACCACATGATCCAATTTAGTTGGTCTTGTCTTGTTTAAAAAAGAAAGAAAATTATGATTATGTAATTAATTGTTTTAAATTATCATGTCTGCATTATCTTTAAATAAATCTTAAAAAAAAGAATGATTAATATTATGCCAGGATATCATTAGTCTCGGCGCTTGCCGAGACTAATGATTAACATAGGTTACGTTTTCCGGCGGGAAAGTATTCAAGGTCCACATATTTTATCATTTCAAAGTGTCCATGGGCTCCATGATGCCATGGACACTGCATGGGCTCACTTCCTTCCTGGACTACAATTCCCATAATGCTTTGATCCACTGCTTCTCCTTGTGGATAGGGGGAGGGCTGTCTTACTGAGACAACATGTAGTCCAGGAAATATAAGTGAGCCCAGTGTCCATGACATCAAGGAGCCCATGGACACTTTGAAATACTGAAATAAAAACACAGTATTGCCCACATAAGAAGTTACCCCAGGAAAGTGTTTCTTGTCTCCCAAACATCATTCAAATAAGATCTGGTTGCAAAAGGGGTGAATTAAGTGGCCCTTTAAACACAAGACACAGAACATGTGTTCTGTATGTATGTACTGTATATGTGGGGCCTCACACATCATCCTGAATAACAGACCACACACACACACACACACACACACACACACACACACACACACACTCACACACTTCTGCATAACAGACCATAAACACGTCATCATGCTCGGCCTAAAGCTGACAAACACCAGCAATGTGATTGTGATCAATATTGCTTATCAGGAACCAGATAATGTATTTCCACAGAAACAAGCACAAAACACACACACACACACACACACACACACGTGCACGTGCGCACACGGACGGTCGCACGGCTGGTTATCGTCCTGTCAGCATTGTCGTCTTTGATTAGTCTTCATTTTGTCACATTTGTACCGATGTTTCTTTAAGCACATGAAGTCAAACAAAACCATGCAGAACGAGCTGCCACATGGCGTTATCTCAACATCGTGTGAATCTCTCGTGCTTGTGCGCGCGCACGTGTGTGTGTCTGTGCGTGTGTGCGTGGCCAGGAAGGCCATGAAGGCCAAGAAAGACAAGCCTCCCTCCTTCCTAATCATGGGTCAACCCATCAGGGTGTACGGCCATAATGAGTACCCATACCTGGGCCATAAGTTCAACATCGCTGGTGAGTGGGGGGAGCAAGTCGAGGAGCTCACTAGAGTGTTTCACAGTCGACATCGACCTGATAAATCTGTCCCCCTCCCTTGCTATAGACATGAAGCTCGAGGCTGTGAGAGAAGTGGCCTTGGCGAAGATACAACCCTTATTTGCCAATGTACACATCCCACAACATGCATTGAGAGACAGGGCAAATAGAACTGTCCAGCTGGCCAGAAAATGGGTTTTGGCCTAAAGTCCCACGAGACATACTCTTCCTTCCATATGGCGGAGAGGAGGTCTGGGGGTCCCAAATGTAGAGTGGATTTATTCAGCAACAAGGGTATAAGCCACCTACTACTACACATGCTCAATAATGATGATGGCACCGTCAGAGAAATGGCCAGGGTGTCGCTCTATACTGGACCTGCGCAGGAGGAAGGTCCCTGTGGCTGCCGCAGACCAGAATAACTTTCTGGGCTTTAGGAGGAAAGACTGGACTGGACTCACAAGCCAAGGGCTTCGGGGTCTGGTCTGATTGGCCAGATCTCAACGACCTCTGCTATGGGACAGGATTCCAGCTAAAATGGGCTTTTGCAACGAAAAGGTGCCCATCTCTGATGGGTTAATGACAGACTCCAGCGTGGTAGTGAAGGCTATACCCTCACCCACCAGGGAGGAGACACTATATGTAGACTACAGGAAGAAACACCCTCACCCACCAGGGAGGAGACACTATATGTAGACTACAGGAAGAAACGGCAAGAAGGGTTCTGCTTAGCACCAAACAGAACATTGGAGTGGCCTTGAACTGCAGGGGAAGTTGGCCTGTGTTGATTCAGCGGATCACTCTGTTTCACATTCAGCTGTGTTGATTCAGCGGATCACTCTGTTTCACATTCCATCGCACAAACATGCTGCTATTGGGGAGGATGTTTTCAAATTCACCATCAAAGCAAGACTGCAAGTATTACCAACCAAGCACAATCTGTCAATCTGGTATCCCGACACCCACACTGTAACACAGCTGTGAAATAAAGCGCATTTCTTTTCAAACCACGTTGCCATGGCAACCACAGACAGAGTACACTGTTGGTTGGCAGTCAAGAGGGTCAAAAATGGAGGTTAAATCAATGCACGTCTCAAATACGTACCACCATGTGTACTGTGTGTGTGTGAGTGTGAGTGTGTGGCAAGGTAGGCTATACTGTATAGCTGAGCAGAGGTGCGTGCGTGCATTGCTTCGTGCGTGCGTGCATTGCTTCGTGCGTCCGTGCATGCGTTGCTTCGTGTGTGCGTGCGTTGCTTCGTGCATGCCTCTGTGTGTGCGTGCGTTGCTCTGTGCGTGCGCTGCTCCGTGCGTGCGTGCGTGCGCTGCTCCGTGCGTGCCTCCGTGCGTGTGTGCATTGCACCGTGCGTGCGTGTGTGCATGAAACTTACTGTATGCTATTTTAGGTTCAAACACGGTGGACGCATTCCTGCTGGGACAACCCTTGTTGTTCTATTATATATATCCTCATATTGTGTAATGATGGAAAACCTTTAGCATTTAATTTAAAAGACCAATATATCTGCAGAGTTAATGGTCATCAGAGATAAAACGACACAAATGCACTCCCTCTCTCTGATTCTCTCTCTCTCTCTCTCTCTCTCTCTCACACACACACACCCACAGAGACACAGAATCACACACACACACGCACAAACACACATGCAGAAACACAGCAACGGACACGCACACACACACACACACACACACACAGAGGGACACACACATGGTGTTCTGTTGAATTTATGGCAGGCCTGCAGAATGTATGTAAGCCTGATGGGAGCGGAGCCATAGAGAGTATCCATGGCGTGTGTTTAGAGGTCTCCCAGGACTATTAAATCAACCCAGAGTGGATCAGGAAGTCCTCGCCATAGTGACATGGCGGGGGTAAGGAGGGGGCCTGATTTAACCCATTCTGGGCCGGAGAAGAACCCCTTTTGGTGTTTAAAGCGTTATGTTATACTTTAGCTATTGAAAAATAGCAGATCTACAAGCTACGAGCTTGTAGGTCTGCTGTTTTTGAAAAATCGTGAAAATGTGGTGCGAATATATATTCTTTCAGAGTGAACGTTTTTAACTCACATCTTTGCTTCTGGGAGGGTCCCTGGAACAACATATTTTCAGATGGGGGTCGGTGGACAATTACACATATGTTTTGCAGGGGTCCTTGACATGAAAATGTTTGAGAACCACTGACATAGAAACATGAGGGTTTTCTGAAAACAAAAAGACATTTTGTAGAATCGTCCTCGGGTCTAAATGGGTTAAGTCCTCGCCATAGCGAGATGCATCATGCAGGCGGGGGTAAAGAGGGGGGCCTGATTTACAGCGGCCTCAACCAAATGCTCTATAAAATGCATCCCACTGCCATGATCAATCACACACACACACAAGCACGCATGGATGGCGCACGCACAAACGCACAGACCTATACGCATGCGTGGCCTGCAGTGCCCTGGCCAGCCAGCCTGCAAGGTGCTCTGCGGTACAGGCACCTCGGCTGGGAATTCAGCATGACAGTGAGTCGCGGGTTCGAGTCCCGATCCTGATGAACTTCGCTGTGTGTCTTACCCCCCCCCCCATCTCTCTCCCTGTTTCCTGTCTACCTATACTGTACATCTGTCAATAAAAGCAAAAAAGCCCCCAAAATATTGTTTAAAAAAGACTTACGCACAGGCATACACACACACACACACACACACACACACACACACACACACACACACACACACACACACACACACACACACACACACACACACCTATCTGCCTCTCTTCTCTATTGATGATCATAATACAGAAGTACCTCAAGCATCTGTTTCTACAGGTTAAAAAGATTTTCTTCTGAACCATTTCAATAGCGTGCATTGAAATGAAGGTCTTAGGACCGAAACGTTTGCTATTGCACTTTGAGCATATAGAGCACTTTATGAGCATGTTAAAATGAAATATGTTTTCTTAAGTCTCGTTCTAAGGAGCTTTCCTTCATTTTTTGTATACAGCGAGCAAGTCTTTTTCTCTCAAGTGGGTCCTCTCTCAGAGAGAGAGAGAGAGAGATAAGTAGAGAGGGAGATGTTAAGGTAGAAGTGAGAAATAACTGGTGCAATGCAGGTGAGAGGAGCAGAGATGTGGTGAGAGAGGGAAAGAGAGAGAGAGAGAGAGAGAGAGAGAGAAGGTGAAGGAGGAGGGCGAGAGTGTTAAGAGTGTAGGGGAGAGAGAGTCTGGCCAGTTGTGGAAAAGGTGCTCACATTTCTTACTCCAGTAAACATATCAGTTCTGCAATGTATAAACTACATACTGCCAGTCCAGAATTCAAAATGTAACTTGAGTGAAAGTACAAAAGTATTGCCATCAAAATGTACTTAAAGTATACCGAAAAGGGAAAGTGCTCATTGTGCAGAACGTCCCATGTCAAGTTTTCAAATGTATGGAAAATAGCCGACACAATGCGTCAAAAGGCCGAAAGGTATATGAAGTGGTTAATATGATTTAATAATAATAATAATAATAATAATCTAAACCTCTAAAGTAACTAATATACTAAACGTTTTTAAATAGATGTAGTGGAGTACAATATTTGGATCCGATATGTACAGTGTAGTGGAGTAGAAGTAAAAGCATTTGGAATTGGAAATACTACATCAAAACTGTACTTAATAATAATAATAATGAATTGCATTTTCATTGCGCTTTTCCAAGTGCTCAATTAAGCGCTTTACAACGGTCCATTCATTCATACATTGGGATGTGATGAAGCGGCGAACAGTCGACGCCAGCGTCCTCACTTCACCGACACACACCGACGGTGGCGAGCTCACACCGACCGACTCATTGGAGGCAATGTGGGGTTCAGTGTCTTGCCCATGAAGGACACTTCGACATGTGGTCTTAAGTACAGTGATTAAGTAAATGTACTTAGAGACTTTACACCACTGATGGTAGAGTACAGGGGAGAGAGTCAGCCCTCTGCAGAGCATTGCTCTAACGTCACATCAATCCAAAGCCTCCTGTCTCCAACGGGACCCCCAAACCCCCAAACCCATCAATCCAAAGCACACCCCGTGCCTCCTGTCTCCAACGGGACCCCCCCAAACCCATCTCACAGACATACAGCCAAATAGAACTGCAATTCCCCCTTTGTCAAGTCGTGGTTTTGCCCCTCTTTGCACCCATCATTGGTTGCAGTTTCGCGGTTAGACAAAAATCCTTTCTCTCCATCCACTACCATTGAAATAACATGTTTTACAGTTGCTATTGATATTCTGGGCGTTCAATTCTTATTTTAAACTTGGTGTCAGTAAAAAAGGAACATCACAGGTGCAGCGCGGTGACTCTGCATATCATGTTTGTTTTTAGTTTTTTTTTTTATCCGAAATTAATGTTTTAGCAAATTCAACATAAACAAGGCGGAAACAGAGCGGAAACAAGGCAGAAAGAGCCTGCTGGTTAGTCAGTCATGGACCAATCAGAAGGCTGAGAAAACCCCCAAAATCTGTTCATATTATACACGGCTACTGTTTTGACCGTGACGGAGGCATGGCTTTCACTATTGTACAGAAGTGCTATTTCACCGTGGCTGGGTGAGTTCTGGCTTGACATTATTTACTATTCTGTCCATATCGGGTTACAACTCGGACGGGGCTGAGTCGGGCTCTAACGAACTTCGCAACAATCGACACGGCAACTCGACACAATGTCTCCCGTGGCTCCAGTTCGGTAGAGGCGGCACCCCTCCGTCATGGTCTATATGTGGAGGATTTCAGTGTCATATGTACGGATTTGGGTGTTTTCTAGGCGCGTATGTACGGAATTCAATTCTGTGCTATTTCACTGTGTTTGGGTGAGACCGGTTAGGGACCCCATAATGCTGAGAATGGGAAGCACATGCTCCTGTCTCCAACGCAGCGTTGTTTTTGGCAGCAAACTTTAGTTTTAGTCATAGTCTCTTCAATAGTTTTCATTTAGTTTCAGTCACACAAACTATATGTACCCCCGCAGCTTGCTTATGTTTTGTTGGATCTGTGGGGACTTTTCTCTGCAGGAGCGTGAGGAGCGACAGCAAACCAAAAAACAAACCTCGGAACATTGAACAGTCTACTCAAACAGGAGGCAGCCAGGCAGGTACACTCAGAGAGTGTAACAAATGGAACCATTTGTTACACTCTCTGAGTTACAGATCCCATAATGGTCCAATTATCATTTAGCTGGGGACCCCCTGGAACTCTCTCAAGGTCTCTGACTGAAGTAAAATCAGACACAAGTAGCATGTGCTTAAATTCATATTTCGATAAATTCACATTTCTGAGATAATGGAATGATGATGGTCATGGAACCTTCTGAAAGCTTCATGGGTAAAGATAACTAACTTCAAAATCTTAAAATAAAAACGGTCAAAATGACCTCTCAGTCATGCTAGTGGTCCCCAGGACCCCACTTTGGGAACCACTGTGCTAGAGCCAACGCGTAACCATCCTTTTCAATTTGTACAGACATTTATCGACGAAATCAACACTGCTCCAACGGGACCCCATATGCCCTTCACCGTAGCATAACGTCTGGCACCGCCGCGCGCACTGGCATTAACCACAGCTGTTGCTATTGGTCCCACACTGTGTGTCTTGGGATAAATATTAGTGGTGTTATTGTATTCGGTCTGTTTGATGGCATTTCAGCTAAGCCTTATATTAAGCTTGCTTAAACACTTAGGCCCTCATTTATCAACTCGGCATACGCCAAAATATGGGTAAATGGCATTTACCATTTCCGCAAAACCTTGAATTTGAATGTGTGCCAGGACAAAAATCTGGTCGGGAGCTGTCGTACGCTTTGTCCTCACCTGTTTTTCTGTCGTAGAACAGCGGAGCAGCATTGTTTGACCAGCTGAGAGGCTGTCACAGGCATCTACACATGCGTTTTCAGTTTCACTCCTAAAATGTATACAACTAATAATACATGTGAAAAAAATATATTTTGTAATGGCATGTCATATGAAATTGGTAGGATATTTGGACTGTAAATATTGCAATGGTTTGCCATGGGGTGGCAGTGGCTCAGGGGTAGAGTGACCGGATGGGAACTGCATGGTTCCCAGTTCGAACCCGGGCTCCCCCATGCAGAGTTAGTGTCTAAGTATCTTTGAGCAAGACACTGAACCCCTAATTGCTCCTGATGAGCAGGTTGGTGCCTTGCATGGTTTCATCCGCTTCCAGCATCGGTGTGTGTGTGTGTGTGTGTGTGTGTGTGTGTGTGTGTGTGTGTGTGTGTGTGTGTGTGTGTGTGTGTGTGTGTGTGTGTGTGTGTGTGTGTGTGTGTGTGTGTGTGTGTGTGTGTGTGTGTGTGTGTGTGTGTGTGTGTGTGTGTGTGTGTGTGTGTGTGTGTGTGTGAAAGGAATGGCTGAATGTAATGCACAATCCCTGTTAAAGCGCCTTGGATAAAGGCGCTATATAAATGCACCATTTACCTTTAGTCTTTCTCTCTCTCTGGAAACAGTATCTTTACTGTAACAACAACCCTTCAAATCCTGTATCAGCAATCTGGTATAATTGGCCGAGAACTGCAGTCTTTGCAATCACATTGGCATCGACAATACTTCTCAATGTTGAGGCAATAACGATGAAATGTGAAATGAAGGAATAGATCCGCTGCACCTCTCTCTCCCACGATGCATGGCTGCACAAGCACATCAGATTGATATACACAGCAATTATTGGCAAAAATTCAAACGGCATAAGATCTATAGCAAAGTTGTCCCAGCCAGCAAGCTCGGCTTCCATTATTTCTCTCCCCATGTGCCGGTGTATTTTTTTTCCCCCACTCTGTTCTGTCCGTTATCGCTCCCATTAGAATGTTGTCAGACAGTGACTATATACTCCGTGCTGTGTGGAGATGCAGGGCAAGCGTGGGAGTGGACGGCATGAAGCACTGCGACAGTAGTCACCTGGAATGTTTTATTGTTGGTCTAGTTTTTCGTCGACTAAATATCCTTATATTTTAGTCGACTAAATCTATTGTTGATTTAGTCAACTAAAATTAATTTTTGGCAGGCCTCGATGCCGTCGTCATGGCTGATTTTGCACTTGCTGAAAATAGCCTATCGACGCGTCACGCTGCACGTCGGCTATTTTACAACCAAGTCTAGTTTTTATATGTTGACGAAATTGTCAATATATTTAGTCTCAGTTTTAGTCATTTTAGCTTAGTTTCCATTTAGTTTTCGTCAGTGAAAAAAGGTAGTCGACGAACATTTTTCGTCTTGGTATTAGTCGACAAAATCAGCACTGCTCAGGAGGAGGAAGAACGGACGAGATGTGGAAAGCCGGACTTTTCCAGTTTCATCTCACCGCTAATGGGGAAGAACCACCAGACCCAGCCAAAAAGGCTGTAAAATAAAGCGGCGATATGCACAATAAAATTTCTGTTTTGGCAGAGTAATACCTTCTACTACTTGTTACTGGGTAAAGTAATAATATTGCAGTAATAAGTCAAAGTAACTTGTTACTGCCCAACACTGGTTGGCGCTATACCATTTCACAACTGGGGTATAGGCAACCTGTGGCCTGGCGGGGATCTGTTCCCTTTTCTGTTGAGCCTTGTCCTCAGTCTTTGAGGACAGACTGCAGTGCATAGCATTTCTATTACGCGGCTTGCTGACCTTACACTTTAAAGGGATTGTGACATTTAAAACACATTTTTGTAGATTTTTTGGCTTTTCTTGACATCAATTTCACCAAAAAAACCCGAAGTTTGAACATTCAGTGTATTCTCTGCTGTCTGGACTTTTGTGAATAATTATGCAAAAATCTCTCATCGGGTTGGACGGCAGGAATATACGTAGATCCCTGCTAAACCTCCGCCCCCTCCCCTCTGCTCCCTGCTCCTCTCTTCCCCGCCCCTCTCCTCTCCTCCCCCTCGTTCCTCTCCTCTCTTCTTCCTCATTCTGACCGCAACTTTGTTTGTTTCAGTAATAATGGCTTCTAGAGAAAAATCAATCTGCTCTGTTGTTGGCTGTGTCAATCAACACAAGTCCTTACACTGGATACCAACTGGCCTAGATGACTCTTTTATTTTTGACGGTGACGTTCCTACCAAGTTGTCAAAGAAGCTCATCTTGGGTTGACAGGAAAGGGTGAATTACCGACATCTACAGGCTAAAAGAATGTGTTTTTCCATGCCTTCTCAGGATGCAATTACACATACACAAAAACTCCTGTCAAGAAATACTGGAGTGGAGTTGAGTGTTCAAACTTTTTAGACACGTTTGAAGGACCATGGCCAAGACTTTTAATGTTTTTAAAATTATGTTATAAATCATGTCATAATACCTTTAAGGTGTTTATTTTTTTCCATTTAGCTATTTTGTAAACCTTCATGCATGGTTAGTATTCATCATCAGTGGAACGTCAGTCCCGTTTCATAACCTTTTCATAACCGTTATTCAGGTGGAGCATTTTTTTTTGCTGAGAACGCATGCGGTAGTTTCAAAACATTTACTGTCCTGATGCTCCTGCAGCAAACCTACAACACTCCAACACCTCCTTCACATCCATCTCCCAGCTCCTATACAGTATGTGTCTGATTAGATGATTCTTGCTGTCTTTCTTTGCTTTCTGTATAACCACTAACCGGTAACATGTGATCCTGCTCTGCAGCAGTCTTACAGGGGGAAAACACATTAAACATGTTGATATACAGTATGATAAATTGCACATTTTATTATACCGAAGGGCACCTAGCCAGAGAGACACGGGGCTGCCAAGCCTAGAATGAGTGCGTACATGTGTGCATGCATACACACACACACACGCATGCACACTCACACGTGCGCACTCACACAGACACAGTATACATGCACACACGCAACCAGAGCTAATGCAATCCCACTTGCACTTCCACAAATCACAAGCATTGGCTCTCCTCTCTTCCACTCCATGCTGCCTCAGCAGTGCAGTTGTTGTCTTCCCCAGGCCTGGCCAACAGGCAGGCAGCATGCATGTACGTACAGTACACTCAGGCAGGCAGCATGCATGTACAGTACACTCCCAGCTGAGACCAAGAAAGATTTTTGTGTTTTAACTTACTAGAGCACCGAGTCGGTATAGCGATTGAAGTTGGAGATCCATGCCCCACCCGTCTATGCAATACCCGTTGTACCCGGTGTCAGAGTACCCGTTCCACTCATCTGTCCGTGTCCCTTTTATGCCCATATGGAGATTTCTGCATCTGTCTCTTTCTGTGTCCATGTATTCCTATACTGTGTCAGGCATGCCCAAATAATATGGAGTGTTGTGATGTCAGAGCAGACCAGTTCCATATAGGGGCCCAGTCCAGAGCCCGGCCAGAGGCCTTTTGTGGCGGTTCTGGACAACCGTGGGTCCGACCGACCGGAACGCGTGTGTCAAAAAGTCAGCGGGGCGAACGGTTCTCGAGGTATACGTGCATTGCAGACATAATTATGCACACAGACGTACAGAGACTTGGTGCATATATACAGTAGATAGATAACTCTTGAACCGTAACGGTGTGCTCTAAACAAAACGGAGCCAAAAAAAGTGATTACAAGACAAATTGCGGCAGAGATGCAGACCAAATTAAGTTCTATACAAATGATCTTGTTTGCCTGTAATTGCCTTCAAACATCCGTGGGTTGCACGGGGAGACCATTCATTACAAAAAAACATCGATCAACCCCAAATTGGAATTGCATGTTGAAAAATGCGTTCTCTCCTGCCATGCACAAACACTCTCTCCTGCCTGCCTATAGGAGGCACCACCATGCACAAACACACTCTCATGCCTGCCCCAGATAGGAGGCACCACCATGCACAAACACTCTCTCCTGCCTGCCTAGGAGGCACCACCATGCACAAACACTCTCTCATGCCTGCCTAGGAGGCACCACCATGCACAAACACTCTCTCCTGCCTGCCTAGGAGGCACCACCATGCACAAACACACTCTCCTGCCTGCCTAGGAAGCACCACCATGCACAAACACACTCTCCTGCCTGCCTAGGAGGCACCACCATGCACAAACACTCTCTCCTGCCTGCCCCAGATAGGAGGCACCATATGCACAAACGCAAAACGTTCAACCCTATATGGCGTATAGACCGATTCCGTACCGGTTTCATGGTCGCAGCCTACGTATTTCCTGTAGGCGGACTCGACGTAGCTGCGGGGGTAAAGCCCTCACCAGGCGCACCTCTTCCACTACAGTGAACGGCAGAGTGACTGATGTTAGTTTGCCTCAAACTTTACTCCTTTACCTGCTTTTTTACTAACACTAACATTACAAAGATGCCCAGAACATCGAGATGAACCTGTGTAGTTTATGGCTGCTCCAACAGTAGTGGCAACATAACAAATAAAATAAAACGGAATGTCTAATATCCACCGCGATGGCTGAGACCAGAGCCATTGAGTAATGGTTGAGACAAAGCAGTGAAGAATCCTGCAAGATACATAATTTCAGTCTTACCCAATACCCAATCTTTCTGTTTTATGAACACAAGGCTGTTGTATTTTATACCTCATACTAAGCATTTAAAGTATGAGGTATAAAGTACAGCAGCCTTGTGTTAATAAAACAGAAATATTTGGTATTGGGTAAGACTGGCGTTATGTATCTTTCACTGCTTTGTCTCAACCATTGCTCAATGGCTCTGGTCTCCGCCACCGCGGTGGATATTAGACATTCCGTTTTTTTTTTATTTTTATGTTGCCACTACTGTTGGAGCAGCCATAAACTACACAGGTTCATCTCGATGTTCTTGGCATCTTTGTAATGTTAGTGTTAGTAAAAAAGCAGGTAAAGGAGTAAAGTTTGAGGCAAACTAACATCAGTCACTCTGCCGTTCACTATAGTGGAAGAGGTGCGCCTGGTGAGGGTTTTACCCCCGCAGCTACGTCGAGTCCGCCTACAGGAAATACGTAGGCTGCGACCATGAGACCCGCTACGGAATCGGTCTATATACAAACACTACTCCCCCTGCAGCTTCCTTGCACTCTGCCGGCTGCAACACACATCTGGCAGGGCTGGAAAAAGTACTCAAATGTTTTACTTAAGTAAAAGTATCAATACTGCTGCAACATGGATTTATTTTTTACCTGAGTAAAAGTACAAAAGTATTTGTATCAAAATATAGTTAAAGTACAAAAGTAAAAGTACTCACTTTTCAAATGAATAAAATATTTTTCGCATTATTGTGAGCTTGTGGATCGGCTACTTTCAAATGGCCAAAATGTATATAGGGGCTGAAGTCATGGGTAATGTATGTTTTGTAATAATAATCAAAATCTACAAACTAACTACAGTTTTAAATTATATTAATTAATAATTACTATTGGAGTAAAAGTACAATATTTGCCTCTGAAATGTAGTGGAGTAAAAGTAAAAGCACTCGGGATGAGCCGATGAGACATTTTGGCCGATATCGATATCCGATATACTTAATTGCTGTTATGGCCGATAACCGATATTACCGATGTCGATATGATCTCATTCTGTATTGAAAAATTATAATAATTTTGTCCATTCTGAAAAGTACAGTACATGTAACAGTGTCTGCACTGCAGGCTTAGGCAAGTCAGATTTAACTAAAATACCTTTAATATATTAATATTGTGAGCTTGTAGATCAAGCTGTTACTTTGGGCTTGTTTATCTGAAAAGACAGACCGATTAATCGGACCAATTCATGAATTGGTCTGATTGAATAATCAAACCGATGCCGATTAATCTAAAAACAACTCAAATCAGCCGATACCGATTAATCTCCCATCACTAAAAAGCACTGAACATTTGACATACTCAAGTAAAGTACAAATCCTCAAAGTTACTTGGTTACTTTCCTCAATTTAAAATGTACAATTTAGACATTTAGCAGACCCTCTTAATCCTGAGCGATTTACAGTAAGCAAGAACAAAAGAAACATGGTGTACTATACATAGTCATCATGAATCAAAGCACTGCGACTGATACAGCCCTGGGTAGGCCACCCGGACTGCTGAAGACCTCATGCGCTCTATAAGGAGCATGCCCTTTTGTAGTTGGAAACTCATCTATTCATCTGGCCCTGCCGCCTGCATGCCCCTCAGTCATCGGCCAAACAACAAAATCAGTTTTTCTCGTCCCCTAAAGTGGATTATCTGTAATCAATAGTGATTATGGGGAGGAGCTGCAGCCTTGGCTTCCAGCCTGGATGTGCGCTGTGAGCCAGTAGTCAAGAGTCAGGACAATTGATGGTTCCTTGGAGCCAAATGGCACTTCTGCCTGGTGGTGGTCATCACTATGTGAGCCCCGGGCCAGGAAATCAACCCACTTATTTCAACACCACACCCACCACTGCCATCAGTAGACACACGCGCGCACGCATGCACGCACGCCACGCACGCACACACGCACACAGTCAAGTTATTATTAGCCCTGGCCTATACTATACTTACCACCAGTACGTGTGTGCGTGCGCGCGGGCGTGCGTTCATGTGTGCAATGCATACAGTACGTGCGTGCATACGTGCATGTGTGTGTGCATGCGTGTGTCGAGATAGTTGAGTGATAGTTGAGTGATGTTTGCTTATGTGTCCCTCAGTTTTGTGACATGCAGTCACATATTGTGCAGCAGCTATAGGCCCCTCTCCTAATTAGAATGAGTTTGTCATTGTCATGTAACACTCTGTAAAGTTTGGTATCAACAGTACAATGATCTGTGATGTTTGCCTTGATGCCTTGACATCCTGCCTGAATACAGGCAGGGATGTGATGTGCACACATTTCAATCTTCGCTGTTAACCGTGCGGTCACTCATTCTGTATTTGGTCAGGAGGACTTCTGTCTCGGCTTTTTATCTTCGACCGGGCGTAAACCGATACTCAGCCAGTTTTATATACATGTTTTTAGGACCAGATAGCAAGTACGTTTGTTTTGAGTTTTGGTGTGATTGGTCCAGTGTTCCAGATGGGTATCTTTTTATTAGTTTACCAATTTGGTTGACTCTGGTGGTTGCAAAGCACTGTTGGCTATTTTCCGATGCCTATTTTCTCAGCAATCATACTCCTGAGTGAGTCACTGCTAAAAATAGAAATGTAGGAGTGAAAATAGCACATGCAGTGTGCACATGCATGCATGCATGCACGTGCACACACACACACACACACACACACACACACACACACACACACACACACACGCAAACATGCACGCACGCACGCACGCATGCACACAGCAACAACAACATAACATCATAACAACATCCTGATTTGAATGTGAAAGCTATAGCATGCTAATTTGCTACTGTGGAACAGAAGCATAACTAGAAAAAGTGCCCTTCCGGGCACAGGTCTCCACCAGGTTATCCACAGATCCGTGCAGTTAGAGGTAAAAACACTTTTTGGCCAGTTATAGCGCCACCTTGAGGCTGAGTTGAAATTGTTCATGTGGCATTTCGTCCTCGGCCTAGTGGGAATGTGGGTGCACAATTTCACGGAAATCACGCGATGTGTTCATGATTTGCAGCATTTTGTTTGAAACTGAGCACTCCTGTGAACTTTGGAAGCCAATCTTAACCAATCAGGATGGAGTCTGATAAATCTGAAAGACCCGTTTCGTTGAATGGCTCTAGAGAGACTGTGTAGCAATTTGCGTGATGTTTGGACAAAATCTGTAGGTGTACTGTGCAAAAACGTGTTTTGCACAAAGCGGCCTCCTGGTGGCGCTATAACAGGCCGTTCTGGAAAGTTTGGGGCAGAGGTTCATGGTTGGCATCCAGGGAGTGTGTGTGCAAAATATGGCATTGAAAAACTTGTTTTGCACAAAGCGGCCTCCTGGTGGCGCTATAACAGGCCGTTCTGGAAAGTTTGGGGCAGAGGTTCATGGTTGGCATCCAGGGAGTGTGTGTGCAAAATATGGCATCGACCGGGTTAACGGTGGCCGAGATTAGCTGTTCACGGACGGACACACGGACGGACGGACGGAGTGCAAAACATACTCTCTCCCCATGCCTTCGGCCTGGTGGAGACAATTATAATCGTGGTCTGTGAACAATGACATGTTTCACACACCATGATTGTCTGCTATAGTGGGGGGATAATTTTAAGCACAAATTGTTCCTTGATTAAAGGGCAAATCCCTTTGCCCTTTACGTTAGTTAGTGTGTGCATGCGTTCTGTGGAGCATAATATACACCTTGATATATACAGTATTTACAAACCATGTGTCTAGACGGCAAAACAACAACATCAATTGCTTTTGAGAGATAATTATATGCCACTGGCTTAACGAGAAAGGTTTGCCATAATTGCTGAGTGAATAGATGACTGTATAGTGTAGCAGAATGGAATATAGAATAATGGTGGCATCGCATTTGGAAATGGTTGCTATGGTCCTATAGGCCAG